>NW_027666148.1:0-69000 GCF_963924005.1 Protomyctophum bolini
ATAGTAGGGAGCATTATCACAACAAACCACACTCTATAGTAGGGAGCATTATCACAACAAACCACTCTATAGTAGGAGCATTATCACAACAAACCACACTCTATAGTAGGATCATTATCACAACAAACCACACCATGGTGGGAGGGAAGACCATGTAGAGTTACAGTATATAGGGCTGACTGGGGGGAAGACCATGTAGAGTTACAGTATATAGGGCTGACTGGGAGGGAAGACCATGTAGAGTTACAGTATATAGGGCTGACTGGGGGGGAAGACCATGTAGAGTTACAGTATATAGGGCTGACTGGGGGGAAGACCGTGTAGAGTTACAGTATATAGGGCTGACTGGGGGGAAGACCATGTAGAGTTACAGTATATAGGGCTGACTGGGGGGGAAGACCATGTAGAGTTACAGTATATAGGGCTGACTGGGAGGGAAGACCATGTAGAGTTACAGTATGTAGGGCTGACTGGGAGGTTAGACCATGTAGAGTTACAGTATATAGGGCTGACTGGGAGGGAAGACCATGTAGAGTTACAGTATATAGGGCTGACTGTGGGGAAGACCATGTAGAGTTACAGTATATAGGGCTGACTGGGAGGGAAGACCATGTAGAGTTACAGTATATAGGGCTGACTGGGTGGGAGACCATGTAGAGTTACAGTATATAGGGCTGACTGGGGGGAAGACCATGTAGAGTTACAGTATATAGGGCTGACTGGGGGGGAAGACCATGTAGAGTTACAGTATATAGGGCTGACTGGGGGGGAAGACCATGTAGAGTTACAGTATATAGGGCTGACTGGGGGGGAAGACCATGTAGAGTTACAGTATATAGGGCTGACTGGGGGGGAAGACCATGTAGAGTTACAGTATATAGGGCTGACTGGGAGGGAAGACCATGTAGAGTTACAGTATATAGGGCTGACTGGGAGGGAAGACCATGTGGAGTTACAGTATATAGGGCTGACTGGGGGGAAGACCATGTAGAGTTACAGTATATAGGGCTGACTGGGAGGGGGGAAGACCATGTAGAGTTACAGTATATAGGGCTGACTGGGGGGGAAGACCATGTAGAGTTACAGTATATAGGGCTGACTGGGGGGGAAGACCATGTAGAGTTACAGTATATAGGGCTGACTGGGGGGAAGACCATGTAGAGTTACAGTATATAGGGCTGACTGGGGGGAAGACCATGTAGAGTTACAGTATATAGGGCTGACTGGGGGGAAGACCATGTAGAGTTACAGTATATAGGGCTGACTGGGGGGAAGACCGTGTAGAGTTACAGTATATAGGGCTGACTGGGGGGAAGACCATGTAGAGTTACAGTATATAGGGCTGACTGGGGGGAAGACCATGTAGAGTTACAGTATATAGGGCTGACTGGGAGGGAAGACCATGTAGAGTTACAGTATATAGGGCTGACTGTGGGGAAGACCATGTAGAGTTACAGTATATAGGGCTGACTGGGAGGGAAGACCATGTAGAGTTACAGTATATAGGGCTGACTGGGGGGAAGACCATGTAGAGTTACAGTATATAGGGCTGACTGGGGGGAAGACCATGTAGAGTTACAGTATATAGGGCTGACTGGGGGGGGAAGACCATGTAGAGTTACAGTATATAGGGCTGACTGGGGGGGAAGACCATGTAGAGTTACAGTATATAGGGCTGACTGGGGGGAAGACCATGTAGAGTTACAGTATATAGGGCTGACTGTGGGGAAGACCATGTAGAGTTACAGTATATAGGGCTGACTGGGAGGGAAGACCATGTAGAGTTACAGTATATAGGGCTGACTGGGGGGAAGACCATGTAGAGTTACAGTATATAGGGCTGACTGGGGGGAAGACCGTGTAGAGTTACAGTATATAGGGCTGACTGGGGGGAAGACCATGTAGAGTTACAGTATATAGGGCTGACTGGGGGGAAGACCATGTAGAGTTACAGTATATAGGGCTGACTGGGGGGGGAAGACCATGTAGAGTTACAGTATATAGGGCTGACTGGGGGGGGAAGACCATGTAGAGTTACAGTATATAGGGCTGACTGGGGGGATGACCATGTAGAGTTACAGTATATAGGGCTGACTGTGGGGAAGACCATGTAGAGTTACAGTATATAGGGCTGACTGGGAGGGAAGACCATGTAGAGTTACAGTATATAGGGCTGACTGGGGGGAAGACCATGTAGAGTTACAGTATATAGGGCTGACTGGGGGGAAGACCGTGTAGAGTTACAGTATATAGGGCTGACTGGGGGGAAGACCATGTAGAGTTACAGTATATAGGGCTGACTGGGGGGAAGACCATGTAGAGTTACAGTATATAGGGCTGACTGGGGGGGGAAGACCATGTAGAGTTACAGTATATAGGGCTGACTGGGGGGGGAAGACCATGTAGAGTTACAGTATATAGGGCTGACTGGGGGGAAGACCATGTAGAGTTACAGTATATAGGGCTGACTGTGGGGAAGACCATGTAGAGTTACAGTATATAGGGCTGACTGGGAGGGAAGACCATGTAGAGTTACAGTATATAGGGCTGACTGGGGGGAAGACCATGTAGAGTTACAGTATATAGGGCTGACTGGGGGGAAGACCGTGTAGAGTTACAGTATATAGGGCTGACTGGGGGGAAGACCATGTAGAGTTACAGTATATAGGGCTGACTGGGGGGAAGACCATGTAGAGTTACAGTATATAGGGCTGACTGGGAGGGAAGACCATGTAGAGTTACAGTATATAGGGCTGACTGTGGGTAAGACTGTGTAGAGTTACAGTATATAGGGCTGACTGGGGGGAAGACTGTGTAGAGTTACAGTATATAGGGCTGACTGGGGGGAAGACCATGTAGAGTTACAGTATGTAGGGCTGACTGGGAGGGAAGACCATGTAGAGTTACAGTATATAGGGCTGACTGGGGGGAAGACCATGTAGAGTTACAGTATATAGGGCTGACTGGGGGGAAGACCATGTAGAGTTACAGTATATAGGGCTGACTGGGAGGGAAGACCATGTAGAGTTACAGTATATAGGGCAGATTGGGGGGAAAGACCATGTAGAGTTACAGTATATAGGGCTGACTGGGAGGGAAGACCATGTAGAGTTACAGTATATAGGGCTGACTGGGGGGGAAGACCATGTAGAGTTACAGTATATAGGGCTGACTGGGGGGAAGACCATGTAGAGTTACAGTATATAGGGCTGACTGGGGGGAAGACCATGTAGAGTTACAGTATATAGGGCTGACTGGGAGGGAAGACCATGTAGAGTTACAGTATATAGGGCTGACTGGGAGGGAAGACCATGTAGAGTTACAGTATATAGGGCTGACTGGGGGGGAAGACCATGTAGAGTTACAGTATATAGGGCTGACTGGGGGGGAAGACCATGTAGAGTTACAGTATATAGGGCTGACTGGGAGGGAAGACCATGTAGAGTTACAGTATATAGGGCTGACTGGGGGGGAAGACCATGTAGAGTTACAGTATATAGGGCTGACTGGGGGGGAAGACCATGTAGAGTTACAGTATATAGGGCTGACTGGGGGGAAGACCATGTAGAGTTACAGTATATAGGGCTGACTGTGGGGAAGACCATGTAGAGTTACAGTATATAGGGCTGACTATGGGGAAGACCATGTAGAGTTACATTATATAGGGCTGACTGTGGGGGAAGACCATGTAGAGTTACAGTATATAGGGCTGACTGTGGGGAAGACCATGTAGAGTTACAGTATATAGGGCTGACTGTGGGGAAGACCATGTAGAGATACTGTAACTCCACATGGTCTTCCCCCCAGTCAGCCCTATATACTGTAACTCTACATGGTCTTCCCCCCAGTCAGCCCTATATACTGTAACTCTACATGGTCTTCCCCCCCAGTCAGCCCTATATACTGTAACTCTACATGGTCTTCCCCCCAGTCTGCCCTATATACTGTAACTCTACATGGTCTTCCCTCCCAGTCAGCCCTATATACTGTAACTCTACATGGTCTTCTTATAGTCGGAGCATTATCACAGCAAACCACACTCTATAGTAGGGAGCATTATCACAACAGACCACACTCTATAGTAGGATCATTATCACAACAAACCACTCTATAGTAGGATCATTATCACAACAAACCACACTCTATAGTAGGATCATTATCACAACAAACCACACTCTATAGTAGGAGCATTATCACAACAAACCACACTCTATAGTAGGGAGCATTATCACAACAAACCACACTCTATAGTAGGGAGCATTATCACAACAAACCACACTCTATAGTAGGATCATTATCACAACAATACACTCTATAGTAGGGAGCATTATCACGACAAACCACACTCTATAGTAGGAGCATTATCACAACAAACCACACTCTATAGTAGGAGCATTATCACAACAAACCACTCTATAGTAGGGAGCATTATCACAACAAACCACACTCTATAGTAGGAGCATTATCACAACAAACCACACTCTATAGTAGGAGCATTATCACAACAAACCACACTCTAAAGTAGGAGCATTATCACAACAAACCACACTCTATAGTAGGATCATTATCACAACAAACCACACTCTATAGTAGGAAACATTATCACAACAAACCACACTCTATAGTAGGAGCATTATCACAACAAACCACACTCTATAGTAGGAGCATTATCACAGCAAACCACACTCTATAGTAGGGAGCATTATCACAACAAACCACACTCTATAGTAGGGAGCATTATCACAACAAACCACACTCTATAGTAGGAGCATTATCACAACAAACCACTCTATAGTAGGAGCATTATCACAACAAACCACACTCTATAGTAGGAGCATTATCACAGCAAACCACTCTATAGTAGGAGCATTATCACAACAAACCACACTCTATAGTAGGAGCATTATCACAACAAACCACTCTATAGTAGGGAGCATTATCACAACAAACCACACTCTATAGTAGGGAGCATTATCACAACAAACCACACTATAGTAGGGAGCATTATCACAACAAACCACTCTATAGTAGGGAGCATTATCACAACAAACCACACTCCATAGTAGGATCATTATCACAACAATACACTCTATAGTAGGGAGCATTATCACAACAAACCACACTCTATAGTAGGATCATTATCACAACAAACCACACTCTATAGTAGGGAGCATTATCACAACAAACCACACTCTATAGTAGGAGCATTATCACAACAAACCACTCTATAGTAGGAGCATTATCACAACAAACCACACTCTATAGTTTTAGCATTATCACAACAAACCACTCTATAGTAGGGAGCATTATCACAACAAACCACACTCTATAGTAGGGAGCATTATCACAACAAACCACACTATAGTAGGGAGCATTATCACAGCAAACCACACTCTATAGTAGGAGCATTATCACAACAGACCACACTCTATAGTAGGATCATTATCACAACAAACCACTCTATAGTAGGGAGCATTATCACAACAAACCACACTCTATAGTAGGAGCATTATCACAACAAACCACACTCTAAAGTAGGAGCATTATCACAACAAACCACACTCTATAGTTGGGAGCATTATCACAACAAACCACACTCTATAGTAGGAGCATTATCACAACAAACCACACTCTATAGTAGGAGCATTATCACAACAAACCACACTATAGTAGGAGCATTATCACAACAAACCACACTCTATAGTAGGGAGCATTATCACAACAAACCACACTCTATAGTAGGGAGCATTATCACAACAAACCACTCTATAGTAGGAGCATTATCACAACAAACCACACTCTATAGTAGGATCATTATCACAACAAACCACACCATGGTGGGAGGGAAGACCATGTAGAGTTACAGTATATAGGGCTGACTGGGGGGAAGACCATGTAGAGTTACAGTATATAGGGCTGACTGGGAGGGAAGACCATGTAGAGTTACAGTATATAGGGCTGACTGGGGGGAAGACCATGTAGAGTTACAGTATATAGGGCTGACTGGGGGGAAGACCGTGTAGAGTTACAGTATATAGGGCTGACTGGGGGGAAGACCATGTAGAGTTACAGTATATAGGGCTAACTGGGGGGGAAGACCATGTAGAGTTACAGTATATAGGGCTGACTGGGAGGGAAGACCATGTAGAGTTACAGTATGTAGGGCTGACTGGGAGGGAAGACCATGTAGAGTTACAGTATATAGGGCTGACTGGGAGGGAAGACCATATAGAGTTACAGTATATAGGGCTGACTGGGGGGAAGACTGTGTAGAGTTACAGTATATAGGGCTGACTGGGGGGAAGACCATGTAGAGTTACAGTATGTAGGACTGACTGGGAGGGAAGACCATGTAGAGTTACAGTATATAGGGCTGACTGGGGGGAAGACCATGTAGAGTTACAGTATATAGGGCTGACTGGGGGGAAGACCATGTAGAGTTACAGTATATAGGGCTGACTGGGAGGGAAGACCATGTAGAGTTACAGTATATAGGGCAGACTGGGGGAAAGACCATGTAGAGTTACAGTATATAGGGCTGACTGGGAGGGAAGACCATGTAGAGTTACAGTATATAGGGCTGACTGGGGGGGAAGACCATGTAGAGTTACAGTATATAGGGCTGACTGGGGGGAAGACCATGTAGAGTTACAGTATATAGGGCTGACTGGGGGGAAGACCATGTAGAGTTACAGTATATAGGGCTGACTGGGAGGGAAGACCATGTAGAGTTACAGTATATAGGGCTGACTGGGAGGGAAGACCATGTAGAGTTACAGTATATAGGGCTGACTGGGGGGGGAAGACCATGTAGAGTTACAGTATATAGGGCTGACTGGGGGGGAAGACCATGTAGAGTTACAGTATATAGGGCTGACTGGGAGGGAAGACCATGTAGAGTTACAGTATATAGGGCTGACTGGGGGGGAAGACCATGTAGAGTTACAGTATATAGGGCTGACTGGGGGGGAAGACCATGTAGAGTTACAGTATATAGGGCTGACTGGGGGGAAGACCATGTAGAGTTACAGTATATAGGGCTGACTGTGGGGAAGACCATGTAGAGTTACAGTATATAGGGCTGACTATGGGGAAGACCATGTAGAGTTACATTATATAGGGCTGACTGTGGGGGAAGACCATGTAGAGTTACAGTATATAGGGCTGACTGTGGGGAAGACCATGTAGAGTTACAGTATATAGGGCTGACTGTGGGGAAGACCATGTAGAGATACTGTAACTCCACATGGTCTTCCCCCCAGTCAGCCCTATATACTGTAACTCTACATGGTCTTCCCCCCCAGTCAGCCCTATATACTGTAACTCTACATGGTCTTCCCCCCCAGTCAGCCCTATATACTGTAACTCTACATGGTCTTCCCCCCAGTCTGCCCTATATACTGTAACTCTACATGGTCTTCCCTCCCAGTCAGCCCTATATACTGTAACTCTACATGGTCTTCTTATAGTCGGAGCATTATCACAGCAAACCACACTCTATAGTAGGGAGCATTATCACAACAGACCACACTCTATAGTAGGATCATTATCACAACAAACCACTCTATAGTAGGATCATTATCACAACAAACCACACTCTATAGTAGGATCATTATCACAACAAACCACACTCTATAGTAGGAGCATTATCACAACAAACCACACTCTATAGTAGGGAGCATTATCACAACAAACCACACTCTATAGTAGGGAGCATTATCACAACAAACCACACTCTATAGTAGGATCATTATCACAACAATACACTCTATAGTAGGGAGCATTATCACGACAAACCACACTCTATAGTAGGAGCATTATCACAACAAACCACACTCTATAGTAGGAGCATTATCACAACAAACCACTCTATAGTAGGGAGCATTATCACAACAAACCACACTCTATAGTAGGAGCATTATCACAACAAACCACACTCTATAGTAGGAGCATTATCACAACAAACCACACTCTAAAGTAGGAGCATTATCACAACAAACCACACTCTATAGTAGGATCATTATCACAACAAACCACACTCTATAGTAGGGAGCATTATCACAACAAACCACACTCTATAGTAGGAGCATTATCACAACAAACCACACTCTATAGTAGGAGCATTATCACAGCAAACCACACTCTATAGTAGGGAGCATTATCACAACAAACCACACTCTATAGTAGGGAGCATTATCACAACAAACCACACTCTATAGTAGGAGCATTATCACAACAAACCACTCTATAGTAGGAGCATTATCACAACAAACCACACTCTATAGTAGGAGCATTATCACAGCAAACCACTCTATAGTAGGAGCATTATCACAACAAACCACACTCTATAGTAGGAGCATTATCACAACAAACCACTCTATAGTAGGGAGCATTATCACAACAAACCACACTCTATAGTAGGGAGCATTATCACAACAAACCACACTATAGTAGGGAGCATTATCACAACAAAACACTCTATAGTAGGGAGCATTATCACAACAAACCACACTCCATAGTAGGATCATTATCACAACAATACACTCTATAGTAGGGAGCATTATCACAACAAACCACACTCTATAGTAGGATCATTATCACAACAAACCACACTCTATAGTAGGGAGCATTATCACAACAAACCACACTCTATAGTAGGAGCATTATCACAACAAACCACTCTATAGTAGGAGCATTATCACAACAAACCACTCTATAGTAGGGAGCATTATCACAACAAACCACACTATAGTAGGGAGCATTATCACAGCAAACCACACTCTATAGTAGGAGCATTATCACAACAGACCACACTCTATAGTAGGATCATTATCACAACAAACCACTCTATAGTAGGGAGCATTATCACAACAAACCACACTCTATAGTAGGAGCATTATCACAACAAACCACACTCTAAAGTAGGAGCATTATCACAACAAACCACACTCTATAGTTGGGAGCATTATCACAACAAACCACACTCTATAGTAGGAGCATTATCACAACAAACCACACTCTATAGTAGGAGCATTATCACAACAAACCACACTATAGTAGGAGCATTATCACAACAAACCACACTCTATAGTAGGGAGCATTATCACAACAAACCACACTCTATAGTAGGGAGCATTATCACAACAAACCACTCTATAGTAGGAGCATTATCACAACAAACCACACTCTATAGTAGGATCATTATCACAACAAACCACACCATGGTGGGAGGGAAGACCATGTATAGTTACAGTATATAGGGCTGACTGGGGGGAAGACCATGTAGAGTTACAGTATATAGGGCTGACTGGGAGGGAAGACCATGTAGAGTTACAGTATATAGGGCTGACTGGGGGGGAAGACCATGTAGAGTTACAGTATATAGGGCTGACTGGGGGGAAGACCGTGTAGAGTTACAGTATATAGGGCTGACTGGGGGGAAGACCATGTAGAGTTACAGTATATAGGGCTAACTGGGGGGGAAGACCATGTAGAGTTACAGTATCTAGGGCTGACTGGGAGGGAAGACCATGTAGAGTTACAGTATGTAGGGCTGACTGGGAGGGAAGACCATGTAGAGTTACAGTATATAGGGCTGACTGGGAGGGAAGACCATATAGAGTTACAGTATATAGGGCTGACTGTGGGGAAGACCATGTAGAGTTACAGTATATAGGGCTGACTGGGAGGGAAGACCATGTAGAGTTACAGTATATAGGGCTGACTGGGAGGGAGACCATGTAGAGTTACAGTATATAGGGCTGACTGGGGGGAAGACCATGTAGAGTTACAGTATATAGGGCTGACTGGGGGGGAAGACCATGTAGAGTTACAGTATATAGGGCTGACTGGGGGGAAGACTGTGTAGAGTTACAGTATATAGGGCTGACTGGGGGGAAGACCATGTAGAGTTACAGTATATAGGGCTGACTGGGGGGGAAGACCATGTAGAGTTACAGTATATAGGGCTGACTGGGAGGGAAGACCATGTAGAGTTACAGTATGTAGGGCTGACTGGGAGGGAAGACCATGTAGAGTTACAGTATATAGGGCTGACTATGGGGAAGACCATGTAGAGTTACAGTATATAGGGCTGACTGTGGGGAAGACCATGTAGAGTTACAGTATATAGGGCTGACTGGGAGGGAAGACCATGTAGAGTTACAGTATATAGGGCTGACTGGGGGGAAGACCATGTAGAGTTACAGTATATAGGGCTGACTGGGGGGAAGACCATGTAGAGTTACAGTATATAGGGCTGACTGGGGGGGGAAGACCATGTAGAGTTACAGTATATAGGGCTGACTGGGGGGAAGACCATGTAGAGTTACAGTATATAGGGCTGACTGTGGGGAAGACCATGTAGAGTTACAGTATATAGGGCTGACTGGGGGGAAGACCCTGTAGAGTTACAGTATATAGGGCTGACTGGGGGGAAGACCATGTAGAGTTACAGTATATAGGGCTGACTGGGAGGGAAGACCGTGTAGAGTTACAGTATATAGGGCTGACTGGGGGGAAGACCATGTAGAGTTACAGTATATAGGGCTGACTGGGAGGGGGGAAGACCATGTAGAGTTACAGTATATAGGGCTGACTGGGGGGGAAGACCATGTAGAGTTACAGTATATAGGGCTGACTGGGGGGGAAGACCATGTAGAGTTACAGTATATAGGGCTGACTGGGGGGAAGACCATGTAGAGTTACAGTATATAGGGCTGACTGGGGGGAAGACCATGTAGAGTTACAGTATATAGGGCTGACTGGGGGGAAGACCATGTAGAGTTACAGTATATAGGGCTGACTGGGGGGAAGACCGTGTAGAGTTACAGTATATAGGGCTGACTGGGGGGAAGACCATGTAGAGTTACAGTATATAGGGCTGACTGGGGGGGAAGACCATGTAGAGTTACAGTATATAGGGCTGACTGGGAGGGAAGACCATGTAGAGTTACAGTATATAGGGCAGACTGGGGGGAAAGACCATGTAGAGTTACAGTATATAGGGCTGACTGGGAGGGAAGACCATGTAGAGTTACAGTATATAGGGCTGACTGGGGGGGAAGACCATGTAGAGTTACAGTATATAGGGCTGACTGGGGGGAAGACCATGTAGAGTTACAGTATATAGGGCTGACTGGGGGGAAGACCATGTAGAGTTACAGTATATAGGGCTGACTGGGAGGGAAGACCATGTAGAGTTACAGTATATAGGGCTGACTGGGAGGGAAGACCATGTAGAGTTACAGTATATAGGGCTGACTGGGGGGGGAAGACCATGTAGAGTTACAGTATATAGGGCTGACTGGGGGGGAAGACCATGTAGAGTTACAGTATATAGGGCTGACTGGGAGGGAAGACCATGTAGAGTTACAGTATATAGGGCTGACTGGGGGGGAAGACCATGTAGAGTTACAGTATATAGGGCTGACTGGGGGGGAAGACCATGTAGAGTTACAGTATATAGGGCTGACTGGGGGGAAGACCATGTAGAGTTACAGTATATAGGGCTGACTGTGGGGAAGACCATGTAGAGTTACAGTATATAGGGCTGACTATGGGGAAGACCATGTAGAGTTACATTATATAGGGCTGACTGTGGGGGAAGACCATGTAGAGTTACAGTATATAGGGCTGACTGTGGGGAAGACCATGTAGAGTTACAGTATATAGGGCTGACTGTGGGGAAGACCATGTAGAGATACTGTAACTCCACATGGTCTTCCCCCCAGTCAGCCCTATATACTGTAACTCTACATGGTCTTCCCCCCCAGTCAGCCCTATATACTGTAACTCTACATGGTCTTCCCCCCCAGTCAGCCCTATATACTGTAACTCTACATGGTCTTCCCCCCAGTCTGCCCTATATACTGTAACTCTACATGGTCTTCCCTCCCAGTCAGCCCTATAAACTGTAACTCTACATGGTCTTCTTATAGTCGGAGCATTATCACAGCAAACCACACTCTATAGTAGGGAGCATTATCACAACAGACCACACTCTATAGTAGGATCATTATCACAACAAACCACTCTATAGTAGGATCATTATCACAACAAACCACACTCTATAGTAGGATCATTATCACAACAAACCACACTCTATAGTAGGAGCATTATCACAACAAACCACACTCTATAGTAGGGAGCATTATCACAACAAACCACACTCTATAGTAGGGAGCATTATCACAACAAACCACACTCTATAGTAGGATCATTATCACAACAATACACTCTATAGTAGGGAGCATTATCACGACAAACCACACTCTATAGTAGGAGCATTATCACAACAAACCACACTCTATAGTAGGAGCATTATCACAACAAACCACTCTATAGTAGGGAGCATTATCACAACAAACCACACTCTATAGTAGGAGCATTATCACAACAAACCACACTCTATAGTAGGAGCATTATCACAACAAACCACACTCTAAAGTAGGAGCATTATCACAACAAACCACACTCTATAGTAGGATCATTATCACAACAAACCACACTCTATAGTAGGGAGCATTATCACAACAAACCACACTCTATAGTAGGAGCATTATCACAACAAACCACACTCTATAGTAGGAGCATTATCACAGCAAACCACACTCTATAGTAGGGAGCATTATCACAACAAACCACACTCTATAGTAGGGAGCATTATCACAACAAACCACACTCTATAGTAGGAGCATTATCACAACAAACCACTCTATAGTAGGAGCATTATCACAACAAACCACACTCTATAGTAGGAGCATTATCACAGCAAACCACTCTATAGTAGGAGCATTATCACAACAAACCACACTCTATAGTAGGAGCATTATCACAACAAACCACTCTATAGTAGGGAGCATTATCACAACAAACCACACTCTATAGTAGGGAGCATTATCACAACAAACCACACTATAGTAGGGAGCATTATCACAACAAAACACTCTATAGTAGGGAGCATTATCACAACAAACCACACTCCATAGTAGGATCATTATCACAACAATACACTCTATAGTAGGGAGCATTATCACAACAAACCACACTATATAGTAGGATCATTATCACAACAAACCACACTCTATAGTAGGGAGCATTATCACAACAAACCACACTCTATAGTAGGAGCATTATCACAACAAACCACTCTATAGTAGGAGCATTATCACAACAAACCACACTCTATAGTTTTAGCATTATCACAACAAACCACTCTATAGTAGGGAGCATTATCACAACAAACCACACTCTATAGTAGGGAGCATTAACACAACAAACCACACTATAGTAGGGAGCATTATCACAGCAAACCACACTCTATAGTAGGAGCATTATCACAACAGACCACACTCTATAGTAGGATCATTATCACAACAAACCACTCTATAGTAGGGAGCATTATCACAACAAACCACACTCTATAGTAGGAGCATTATCACAACAAACCACACTCTAAAGTAGGAGCATTATCACAACAAACCACACTCTATAGTTGGGAGCATTATCACAACAAACCACACTCTATAGTAGGAGCATTATCACAACAAACCACACTCTATAGTAGGAGCATTATCACAACAAACCACACTATAGTAGGAGCATTATCACAACAAACCACACTCTATAGTAGGGAGCATTATCACAACAAACCACACTCTATAGTAGGGAGCATTATCACAACAAACCACTCTATAGTAGGAGCATTATCACAACAAACCACACTCTATAGTAGGATCATTATCACAACAAACCACACCATGGTGGGAGGGAAGACCATGTAGAGTTACAGTATATAGGGCTGACTGGGGGGAAGACCATGTAGAGTTACAGTATATAGGGCTGACTGGGAGGGAAGACCATGTAGAGTTACAGTATATAGGGCTGACTGGGGGGGAAGACCATGTAGAGTTACAGTATATAGGGCTGACTGGGGGGAAGACCGTGTAGAGTTACAGTATATAGGGCTGACTGGGGGGAAGACCATGTAGAGTTACAGTATATAGGGCTGACTGGGGGGAAGACCATGTAGAGTTACAGTATATAGGGCTGACTGGGGGGAAGACCATGTAGAGTTACAGTATATAGGGCTGACTGGGGGGAAGACCGTGTAGAGTTACAGTATATAGGGCTGACTGGGGGGAAGACCATGTAGAGTTACAGTATATAGGGCTGACTGGGGGGGAAGACCATGTAGAGTTACAGTATATAGGGCTGACTGGGAGGGAAGACCATGTAGAGTTACAGTATATAGGGCAGACTGGGGGGAAAGACCATGTAGAGTTACAGTATATAGGGCTGACTGGGAGGGAAGACCATGTAGAGTTACAGTATATAGGGCTGACTGGGGGGGAAGACCATGTAGAGTTACAGTATATAGGGCTGACTGGGGGGAAGACCATGTAGAGTTACAGTATATAGGGCTGACTGGGGGGAAGACCATGTAGAGTTACAGTATATAGGGCTGACTGGGAGGGAAGACCATGTAGAGTTACAGTATATAGGGCTGACTGGGAGGGAAGACCATGTAGAGTTACAGTATATAGGGCTGACTGGGGGGGGAAGACCATGTAGAGTTACAGTATATAGGGCTGACTGGGGGGGAAGACCATGTAGAGTTACAGTATATAGGGCTGACTGGGAGGGAAGACCATGTAGAGTTACAGTATATAGGGCTGACTGGGGGGGAAGACCATGTAGAGTTACAGTATATAGGGCTGACTGGGGGGGAAGACCATGTAGAGTTACAGTATATAGGGCTGACTGGGGGGAAGACCATGTAGAGTTACAGTATATAGGGCTGACTGTGGGGAAGACCATGTAGAGTTACAGTATATAGGGCTGACTATGGGGAAGACCATGTAGAGTTACATTATATAGGGCTGACTGTGGGGGAAGACCATGTAGAGTTACAGTATATAGGGCTGACTGTGGGGAAGACCATGTAGAGTTACAGTATATAGGGCTGACTGTGGGGAAGACCATGTAGAGATACTGTAACTCCACATGGTCTTCCCCCCAGTCAGCCCTATATACTGTAACTCTACATGGTCTTCCCCCCCAGTCAGCCCTATATACTGTAACTCTACATGGTCTTCCCCCCCAGTCAGCCCTATATACTGTAACTCTACATGGTCTTCCCCCCAGTCTGCCCTATATACTGTAACTCTACATGGTCTTCCCTCCCAGTCAGCCCTATAAACTGTAACTCTACATGGTCTTCTTATAGTCGGAGCATTATCACAGCAAACCACACTCTATAGTAGGGAGCATTATCACAACAGACCACACTCTATAGTAGGATCATTATCACAACAAACCACTCTATAGTAGGATCATTATCACAACAAACCACACTCTATAGTAGGATCATTATCACAACAAACCACACTCTATAGTAGGAGCATTATCACAACAAACCACACTCTATAGTAGGGAGCATTATCACAACAAACCACACTCTATAGTAGGGAGCATTATCACAACAAACCACACTCTATAGTAGGATCATTATCACAACAATACACTCTATAGTAGGGAGCATTATCACGACAAACCACACTCTATAGTAGGAGCATTATCACAACAAACCACACTCTATAGTAGGAGCATTATCACAACAAACCACTCTATAGTAGGGAGCATTATCACAACAAACCACACTCTATAGTAGGAGCATTATCACAACAAACCACACTCTATAGTAGGAGCATTATCACAACAAACCACACTCTAAAGTAGGAGCATTATCACAACAAACCACACTCTATAGTAGGATCATTATCACAACAAACCACACTCTATAGTAGGGAGCATTATCACAACAAACCACACTCTATAGTAGGAGCATTATCACAACAAACCACACTCTATAGTAGGAGCATTATCACAGCAAACCACACTCTATAGTAGGGAGCATTATCACAACAAACCACACTCTATAGTAGGGAGCATTATCACAACAAACCACACTCTATAGTAGGAGCATTATCACAACAAACCACTCTATAGTAGGAGCATTATCACAACAAACCACACTCTATAGTAGGAGCATTATCACAGCAAACCACTCTATAGTAGGAGCATTATCACAACAAACCACACTCTATAGTAGGAGCATTATCACAACAAACCACTCTATAGTAGGGAGCATTATCACAACAAACCACACTCTATAGTAGGGAGCATTATCACAACAAACCACACTATAGTAGGGAGCATTATCACAACAAAACACTCTATAGTAGGGAGCATTATCACAACAAACCACACTCCATAGTAGGATCATTATCACAACAATACACTCTATAGTAGGGAGCATTATCACAACAAACCACACTATATAGTAGGATCATTATCACAACAAACCACACTCTATAGTAGGGAGCATTATCACAACAAACCACACTCTATAGTAGGAGCATTATCACAACAAACCACTCTATAGTAGGAGCATTATCACAACAAACCACACTCTATAGTTTTAGCATTATCACAACAAACCACTCTATAGTAGGGAGCATTATCACAACAAACCACACTCTATAGTAGGGAGCATTAACACAACAAACCACACTATAGTAGGGAGCATTATCACAGCAAACCACACTCTATAGTAGGAGCATTATCACAACAGACCACACTCTATAGTAGGATCATTATCACAACAAACCACTCTATAGTAGGGAGCATTATCACAACAAACCACACTCTATAGTAGGAGCATTATCACAACAAACCACACTCTAAAGTAGGAGCATTATCACAACAAACCACACTCTATAGTTGGGAGCATTATCACAACAAACCACACTCTATAGTAGGAGCATTATCACAACAAACCACACTCTATAGTAGGAGCATTATCACAACAAACCACACTATAGTAGGAGCATTATCACAACAAACCACACTCTATAGTAGGGAGCATTATCACAACAAACCACACTCTATA
Organism: Protomyctophum bolini; assembly: GCF_963924005.1. Lineage (NCBI taxonomy): Eukaryota > Metazoa > Chordata > Actinopteri > Myctophiformes > Myctophidae > Protomyctophum > Protomyctophum bolini. Next base: position 16,955 of record NW_027666148.1, read on the forward strand.
GTAGGGAGCATTATCACAACAAACCACTCTATAGTAGGAGCATTATCACAACAAACCACACTCTATAGTAGGATCATTATCACAACAAACCACACCATGGTGGGAGGGAAGACCATGTAGAGTTACAGTATATAGGGCTGACTGGGGGGAAGACCATGTAGAGTTACAGTATATAGGGCTGACTGGGAGGGAAGACCATGTAGAGTTACAGTATATAGGGCTGACTGGGGGGGAAGACCATGTAGAGTTACAGTATATAGGGCTGACTGGGGGGAAGACCGTGTAGAGTTACAGTATATAGGGCTGACTGGGGGGAAGACCATGTAGAGTTACAGTATATAGGGCTAACTGGGGGGGAAGACCATGTAGAGTTACAGTATCTAGGGCTGACTGGGAGGGAAGACCATGTAGAGTTACAGTATGTAGGGCTGACTGGGAGGGAAGACCATGTAGAGTTACAGTATATAGGGCTGACTGGGAGGGAAGACCATATAGAGTTACAGTATATAGGGCTGACTGTGGGGAAGACCATGTAGAGTTACAGTATATAGGGCTGACTGGGGGGAAGACCATGTAGAGTTACAGTATATAGGGCTGACTGGGAGGGAAGACCATGTAGAGTTACAGTATATAGGGCTGACTGGGGGGGAAGACCATGTAGAGTTACAGTATATAGGGCTGACTGGGGGGAAGACCGTGTAGAGTTACAGTATATAGGGCTGACTGGGGGGAAGACCATGTAGAGTTACAGTATATAGGGCTAACTGGGGGGGAAGACCATGTAGAGTTACAGTATCTAGGGCTGACTGGGAGGGAAGACCATGTAGAGTTACAGTATGTAGGGCTGACTGGGAGGGAAGACCATGTAGAGTTACAGTATATAGGGCTGACTGGGAGGGAAGACCATGTAGAGTTACAGTATATAGGGCTGACTGGGAGGGAGACCATGTAGAGTTACAGTATATAGGGCTGACTGGGGGGAAGACCATGTAGAGTTACAGTATATAGGGCTGACTGGGGGGGAAGACCATGTAGAGTTACAGTATATAGGGCTGACTGGGGGGAAGACTGTGTAGAGTTACAGTATATAGGGCTGACTGGGGGGAAGACCATGTAGAGTTACAGTATATAGGGCTGACTGGGGGGGAAGACCATGTAGAGTTACAGTATATAGGGCTGACTGGGAGGGAAGACCATGTAGAGTTACAGTATGTAGGGCTGACTGGGAGGGAAGACCATGTAGAGTTACAGTATATAGGGCTGACTATGGGGAAGACCATGTAGAGTTACAGTATATAGGGCTGACTGTGGGGAAGACCATGTAGAGTTACAGTATATAGGGCTGACTGGGAGGGAATCACCAGATCCTCTGGCCTTGCAAAGACCATCCTGCAAGGTACCGTACGAGGTGGCAGGAGAAGAGGGAGACAAAAGAAAAGATGGGAAGATAACATCGGAGAATGGACACACTTGAAACTCAGTGAGGCAATGAGAGCTGCCGAGGACAGAGAGGGATGGAGAGAGCTGGTCAACAGATCGTCTGTGGTGCCCCAACGACCCTCCGGGGTTACGGGATAGGTGAAGGTGAAGGTGAAGGGAGGGAAGACCATGTAGAGTTACAGTATATAGGGCTGACTGGGGGGAAGACCATGTAGAGTTACAGTATATAGGGCTGACTGGGGGGAAGACCATGTAGAGTTACAGTATATAGGGCTGACTGGGGGGGGAAGACCATGTAGAGTTACAGTATATAGGGCTGACTGTGGGGAAGACCATGTAGAGTTACAGTATATAGGGCTGACTGGGGGGAAGACCCTGTAGAGTTACAGTATATAGGGCTGACTGGGGGGAAGACCATGTAGAGTTACAGTATATAGGGCTGACTGGGAGGGAAGACCGTGTAGAGTTACAGTATATAGGGCTGACTGGGGGGAAGACCATGTAGAGTTACAGTATATAGGGCTGACTGGGAGGGGGGAAGACCATGTAGAGTTACAGTATATAGGGCTGACTGGGGGGGAAGACCATGTATAGTTACAGTATATAGGGCTGACTGGGGGGGAAGACCATGTAGAGTTACAGTATATAGGGCTGACTGGGGGGAAGACCATGTAGAGTTACAGTATATAGGGCTGACTGGGGGGAAGACCATGTAGAGTTACAGTATATAGGGCTGACTGGGGGGAAGACCATGTAGAGTTACAGTATATAGGGCTGACTGGGGGGAAGACCGTGTAGAGTTACAGTATATAGGGCTGACTGGGGGGAAGACCATGTAGAGTTACAGTATATAGGGCTGACTGGGGGGAAGACCATGTAGAGTTACAGTATATAGGGCTGACTGGGAGGGAAGACCATGTAGAGTTACAGTATATAGGGCTGACTGTGGGGAAGACCATGTAGAGTTACAGTATATAGGGCTGACTGGGAGGGAAGACCATGTAGAGTTACAGTATATAGGGCTGACTGGGGGGAAGACCATGTAGAGTTACAGTATATAGGGCTGACTGGGGGGAAGACCATGTAGAGTTACAGTATATAGGGCTGACTGGGGGGGGAAGACCATGTAGAGTTACAGTATATAGGGCTGACTGGGGGGAAGACCATGTAGAGTTACAGTATATAGGGCTGACTGTGGGGAAGACCATGTAGAGTTACAGTATATAGGGCTGACTGGGAGGGAAGACCATGTAGAGTTACAGTATATAGGGCTGACTGGGGGGAAGACCATGTAGAGTTACAGTATATAGGGCTGACTGGGGGGAAGACCGTGTAGAGTTACAGTATATAGGGCTGACTGGGGGGAAGACCATGTAGAGTTACAGTATATAGGGCTGACTGGGGGGAAGACCATGTAGAGTTACAGTATATAGGGCTGACTGGGAGGGAAGACCATGTAGAGTTACAGTATATAGGGCTGACTGTGGGGAAGACCATGTAGAGTTACAGTATATAGGGCTGACTGGGGGGAAGACCATGTAGAGTTACAGTATATAGGGCTGACTGGGAGGGAAGACCATGTAGAGTTACAGTATATAGGGCTGACTGGGGGGGAAGACCATGTAGAGTTACAGTATATAGGGCTGACTGGGGGGAAGACCATGTAGAGTTACAGTATATAGGGCTGACTGGGAGGGAAGACCATGTAGAGTTACAGTATATAGGGCTGACTGGGGGGAAGACTGTGTAGAGTTACAGTATATAGGGCTGACTGGGGGGAAGACCATGTAGAGTTACAGTATATAGGGCTGACTGGGAGGGAAGACCATGTAGAGTTACAGTATATAGGGCTGACTGGGGGGGAAGACCATGTAGAGTTACAGTATATAGGGCTGACTGGGGGGAAGACTGTGTAGAGTTACAGTATATAGGGCTGACTGGGGGGAAGACCATGTAGAGTTACAGTATATAGGGCTGACTGGGAGGGAAGACCATGTAGAGTTACAGTATATAGGGCTGACTGGGAGGGAAGACCATGTAGAGTTACAGTATATAGGGCTGACTGGGGGGGAAGACCGTGTAGAGTTACAGTATATAGGGCTGACTGGGGGGAAGACCATGTAGAGTTACAGTATATAGGGCTGACTGGGAGGGGGAAGACCATGTAGAGTTACAGTATATAGGGCTGACTGGGGGGGAAGACCATGTAGAGTTACAGTATATAGGGCTGACTGGGAGGGAAGACCATGTAGAGTTACAGTATATAGGGCTGACTGGGGGGAAGACCGTGTAGAGTTACAGTATATAGGGCTGACTGGGGGGAAGACCATGTAGAGTTACAGTATATAGGGCTGACTGGGGGGAAGACCATGTAGAGTTACAGTATATAGGGCTGACTGTGGGGAAGACCATGTAGAGTTACAGTATATAGGGCTGACTGTGGGGGAAGACCATGTAGAGTTACAGTATATAGGGCTGACTGGGGGGAAGACCATGTAGAGTTACAGTATATAGGGCTGACTGGGGGGAAGACCATGTAGAGTTACAGTATATAGGGCTGACTGGGGGGAAGACCATGTAGAGTTACAGTATATAGGGCTGACTGGGGGGAAGACCGTGTAGAGTTACAGTATATAGGGCTGACTGGGGGGAAGACCATGTAGAGTTACAGTATATAGGGCTGACTGGGGGGAAGACCATGTAGAGTTACAGTATATAGGGCTGACTGGGAGGGAAGACCATGTAGAGTTACAGTATATAGGGCTGACTGGGAGGGAAGACCATGTAGAGTTACAGTATATAGGGCTGACTGGGGGGAAGACCATGTAGAGTTACAGTATATAGGGCTGACTGGGGGGAAGACCATGTAGAGTTACAGTATATAGGGCTGACTGGGGGGGAAGACCATGTAGAGTTACAGTATATAGGGCTGACTGGGGGGAAGACCATGTAGAGTTACAGTATATAGGGCTGACTGTGGGGAAGACCATGTAGAGTTACAGTATATAGGGCTGACTGGGAGGGAAGACCATGTAGAGTTACAGTATATAGGGCTGACTGGGGGGAAGACCATGTAGAGTTACAGTATATAGGGCTGACTGGGGGGAAGACCGTGTAGAGTTACAGTATATAGGGCTGACTGGGGGGAAGACCATGTAGAGTTACAGTATATAGGGCTGACTGGGGGGAAGACCATGTAGAGTTACAGTATATAGGGCTGACTGGGAGGGAAGACCATGTAGAGTTACAGTATATAGGGCTGACTGTGGGGAAGACCATGTAGAGTTACAGTATATAGGGCTGACTGGGGGGAAGACCATGTAGAGTTACAGTATATAGGGCTGACTGGGAGGGAAGACCATGTAGAGTTACAGTATATAGGGCTGACTGGGGGGGAAGACCATGTAGAGTTACAGTATATAGGGCTGACTGGGGGGAAGACCATGTAGAGTTACAGTATATAGGGCTGACTGGGAGGGAAGACCATGTAGAGTTACAGTATATAGGGCTGACTGGGGGGAAGACTGTGTAGAGTTACAGTATATAGGGCTGACTGGGGGGAAGACCATGTAGAGTTACAGTATATAGGGCTGACTGGGAGGGAAGACCATGTAGAGTTACAGTATATAGGGCTGACTGGGGGGAAGACCATGTAGAGTTACAGTATATAGGGCTGACTGGGGGGAAGACTGTGTAGAGTTACAGTATATAGGGCTGACTGGGGGGAAGACCATGTAGAGTTACAGTATATAGGGCTGACTGGGAGGGAAGACCATGTAGAGTTACAGTATATAGGGCTGACTGGGAGGGAAGACCATGTAGAGTTACAGTATATAGGGCTGACTGGGGGGGAAGACCGTGTAGAGTTACAGTATATAGGGCTGACTGGGGGGAAGACCATGTAGAGTTACAGTATATAGGGCTGACTGGGAGGGGGAAGACCATGTAGAGTTACAGTATATAGGGCTGACTGGGGGGAAGACCATGTAGAGTTACAGTATATAGGGCTGACTGTGGGGGAAGACCATGTAGAGTTACAGTATATAGGGCTGACTGGGGGGAAGACCATGTAGAGTTACAGTATATAGGGCTGACTGGGGGGAAGACCATGTAGAGTTACAGTATATAGGGCTGACTGGGGGGAAGACCATGTAGAGTTACAGTATATAGGGCTGACTGGGGGGAAGACCGTGTAGAGTTACAGTATATAGGGCTGACTGGGGGGAAGACCATGTAGAGTTACAGTATATAGGGCTGACTGGGGGGAAGACCATGTAGAGTTACAGTATATAGGGCTGACTGGGAGGGAAGACCATGTAGAGTTACAGTATATAGGGCTGACTGGGAGGGAAGACCATGTAGAGTTACAGTATATAGGGCTGACTGGGGGGAAGACCATGTAGAGTTACAGTATATAGGGCTGACTGGGGGGAAGACCATGTAGAGTTACAGTATATAGGGCTGACTGGGGGGGAAGACCATGTAGAGTTACAGTATATAGGGCTGACTGGGGGGAAGACCATGTAGAGTTACAGTATATAGGGCTGACTGTGGGGAAGACCATGTAGAGTTACAGTATATAGGGCTGACTGGGAGGGAAGACCATGTAGAGTTACAGTATATAGGGCTGACTGGGGGGAAGACCATGTAGAGTTACAGTATATAGGGCTGACTGGGGGGAAGACCGTGTAGAGTTACAGTATATAGGGCTGACTGGGGGGAAGACCATGTAGAGTTACAGTATATAGGGCTGACTGGGGGAAGACCATGTAGAGTTACAGTATATAGGGCTGACTGGGAGGGAAGACCATGTAGAGTTACAGTATATAGGGCTGACTGTGGGGAAGACCATGTAGAGTTACAGTATATAGGGCTGACTGGGAGGGAAGACCATGTAGAGTTACAGTATATAGGGCTGACTGGGGGGGAAGACCATGTAGAGTTACAGTATATAGGGCTGACTGGGGGGAAGACCATGTAGAGTTACAGTATATAGGGCTGACTGGGGGGGAAGACCATGTAGAGTTACAGTATATAGGGCTGACTGGGGGGAAGACCATGTAAAGTTACAGTATATAGGGCTGACTGGGAGGGAAGACCATGTAGAGTTACAGTATATAGGGCTGACTGGGGGGGAAGACCATGTAGAGTTACAGTATATAGGGCTGACTGGGGGGGAAGACCATGTAGAGTTACAGTATATAGGGCTGACTGGGGGGAAGACCATGTAGAGTTACAGTATATAGGGCTGACTGGGGGGAAGACCATGTAGAGTTACAGTATATAGGGCTGACTGTGGGGAAAACCATGTAGAGTTACAGTATATAGGGCTGACTGGGGGGAAGACCATGTAGAGTTACAGTATATAGGGCTGACTGGGGGGAAGACCATGTAGAGTTACAGTATATAGGGCTGACTGTGGGGAAAACCATGTAGAGTTACAGTATATAGGGCTGACTGGGGGGAAGACCCTGTAGAGTTACAGTATATAGGGCTGACTGGGGGGAAGACCATGTAGAGTTACAGTATATAGGGCTGACTGGGGAGAAGACCATGTAGAGTTACAGTATATAGGGCTGACTGGGGGGAAGACCATGTAGAGTTACAGTATATAGGGCTGACTGGGAGGGAAGACCATGTAGAGTTACAGTATATAGGGCAGACTGGGGGGAAAGACCATGTAGAGTTACAGTATATAGGGCTGACTGGGAGGGAAGACCATGTAGAGTTACAGTATATAGGGCTGACTGGGGGGGAAGACCATGTAGAGTTACAGTATATAGGGCTGACTGGGGGGAAGACCATGTAGAGTTACAGTATATAGGGCTTACTGGGGGGAAGACCGTGTAGAGTTACAGTATATAGGGCTGACTGGGGGGAAGACCATGTAGAGTTACAGTATATAGGGCTGACTGGGAGGGAAGACCAGGTAGAGTTACAGTATATAGGGCTGACTGGGGGGGGAAGACCATGTAGAGTTACAGTATAGGGCAGACTGGGGGGAAAGACCATGTAGAGTTACAGTATATAGGGCTGACTGGGAGGGAAGACCATGTAGAGTTACAGTATATAGGGCTGACTGGGGGGGAAGACCATGTAGAGTTACAGTATATAGGGCTGACTGGGGGGAAGACCATGTAGAGTTACAGTATATAGGGCTTACTGGGGGGGAAGACCGTGTAGAGTTACAGTATATAGGGCTGACTGGGGGGAAGACCATGTAGAGTTACAGTATATAGGGCTGACTGGGAGGGAAGACCATGTAGAGTTACAGTATATAGGGCTGACTGGGGGGGGAAGACCATGTAGAGTTACAGTATATAGGGCTGACTGGGGGGGAAGACCATGTAGAGTTACAGTATATAGGGCTGACTGGGAGGGAAGACCATGTAGAGTTACAGTATATAGGGCTGACTGGGGGGGAAGACCATGTAGAGTTACAGTATATAGGGCTGACTGGGGGGGAAGACCATGTAGAGTTACAGTATATAGGGCTGACTGGGGGGAAGACCATGTAGAGTTACAGTATATAGGGCTGACTGTGGGGAAGACCATGTAGAGTTACAGTATATAGGGCTGACTATGGGGAAGACCATGTAGAGTTACAGTATATAGGGCTGACTGGGGGGGAAGACCATGTAGAGTTACAGTATATAGGGCTGACTGGGGGGAAGACCATGTAGAGTTACAGTATATAGGGCTGACTGGGGGGAAGACCATGTAGAGTTACAGTATATAGGGCTGACTGTGGGGAAGACCATGTAGAGTTACAGTATATAGGGCTGACTATGGGGAAGACCATGTAGAGTTACAGTATATAGGGCTGACTGGGGGGGAAGACCATGTAGAGTTACAGTATATAGGGCTGACTGGGGGGAAGACCATGTAGAGTTACAGTATATAGGGCTGACTGGGAGGGAAGACCATGTAGAGTTACAGTATATAGGGCTGACTGTGGGGAAGACCATGTGGAGTTACAGTATATAGGGCTGACTGGGGGGGAGACCATGTAGAGTTACAGTATATAGGGCTGACTGGGGGGGAGACCATGTAGAGTTACATTATATAGGGCTGACTGTGGGGGAAGACCATGTAGAGTTACAGTATATAGGGCTGACTGTGGGGAAGACCATGTAGAGTTACAGTATATAGGGCTGACTGGGGGGAAGACCATGTAGAGTTACAGTATATAGGGCTGACTGGGGAGAAGACCATGTAGAGTTACAGTATATAGGGCTGACTGGGGGGAAGACCATGTAGAGTTACAGTATATAGGGCTGACTGGGAGGGAAGACCATGTAGAGTTACAGTATATAGGGCAGACTGGGGGGAAAGACCATGTAGAGTTACAGTATATAGGGCTGACTGGGAGGGAAGACCATGTAGAGTTACAGTATATAGGGCTGACTGGGGGGGAAGACCATGTAGAGTTACAGTATATAGGGCTGACTGGGGGGAAGACCATGTAGAGTTACAGTATATAGGGCTTACTGGGGGGAAGACCGTGTAGAGTTACAGTATATAGGGCTGACTGGGGGGAAGACCATGTAGAGTTACAGTATATAGGGCTGACTGGGAGGGAAGACCATGTAGAGTTACAGTATATAGGGCTGACTGGGGGGGGAAGACCATGTAGAGTTACAGTATATAGGGCAGACTGGGGGGAAAGACCATGTAGAGTTACAGTATATAGGGCTGACTGGGAGGGAAGACCATGTAGAGTTACAGTATATAGGGCTGACTGGGGGGGAAGACCATGTAGAGTTACAGTATATAGGGCTGACTGGGGGGAAGACCATGTAGAGTTACAGTATATAGGGCTTACTGGGGGGGAAGACCGTGTAGAGTTACAGTATATAGGGCTGACTGGGGGGAAGACCATGTAGAGTTACAGTATATAGGGCTGACTGGGAGGGAAGACCATGTAGAGTTACAGTATATAGGGCTGAATGGGGGGGGAAGACCATGTAGAGTTACAGTATATAGGGCTGACTGGGGGGGAAGACCATGTAGAGTTACAGTATATAGGGCTGACTGGGAGGGAAGACCATGTAGAGTTACAGTATATAGGGCTGACTGGGGGGGAAGACCATGTAGAGTTACAGTATATAGGGCTGACTGGGGGGGAAGACCATGTAGAGTTACAGTATATAGGGCTGACTGGGGGGAAGACCATGTAGAGTTACAGTATATAGGGCTGACTGTGGGGAAGACCATGTAGAGTTACAGTATATAGGGCTGACTATGGGGAAGACCATGTAGAGTTACAGTATATAGGGCTGACTGGGGGGGAAGACCATGTAGAGTTACAGTATATAGGGCTGACTGGGGGGAAGACCATGTAGAGTTACAGTATATAGGGCTGACTGGGGGGAAGACCATGTAGAGTTACAGTATATAGGGCTGACTGTGGGGAAGACCATGTAGAGTTACAGTATATAGGGCTGACTATGGGGAAGACCATGTAGAGTTACAGTATATAGGGCTGACTGGGGGGGAAGACCATGTAGAGTTACAGTATATAGGGCTGACTGGGGGGAAGACCATGTAGAGTTACAGTATATAGGGCTGACTGGGAGGGAAGACCATGTAGAGTTACAGTATATAGGGCTGACTGTGGGGAAGACCATGTAGAGTTACAGTATATAGGGCTGACTGGGGGGGAGACCATGTAGAGTTACAGTATATAGGGCTGACTGGGGGGGAGACCATGTAGAGTTACATTATATAGGGCTGACTGTGGGGGAAGACCATGTAGAGTTACAGTATATAGGGCTGACTGTGGGGAAGACCATGTAGAGTTACAGTATATAGGGCTGACTGTGGGGAAGACCATGTAGAGATACTGTAACTCCACATGGTCTTCCCGCCAGTCAGCCCTATATACTGTAACTCTACATGGTCTTCCCCCCCAGTCAGCCCTATATACTGTAACTCTACATGGTCTTCCCCCCCAGTCAGCCCTATATACTGTAACTCTACATGGTCTTCCCCCCAGTCTGCCCTATATACTGTAACTCTACATGGTCTTCCCTCCCAGTCAGCCCTATATACTGTAACTCTACATGGTCTTCTTATAGTCGGAGCATTATCACAGCAAACCACACTCTATAGTAGGGAGCATTATCACAACAGACCACACTCTATAGTAGGATCATTATCACAACAAACCACTCTATAGTAGGGAGCATTATCACAACAAACCACACTCTATAGTAGGGAGCATTATCACAACAAACCACACTCTATAGTAGGATCATTATCACAACAAACCACACTCTATAGTAGGAGCATTATCACAACAAACCACACTCTATAGTAGGGAGCATTATCACAACAAACCACACTCTATAGTAGGGAGCATTATCACAACAAACCACACTCTATAGTAGGATCATTATCACAACAATACACTCTATAGTAGGGAGCATTATCACGACAAACCACACACTATAGTAGGAGCATTATCACAACAAACCACACTCTATAGTAGGAGCATTATCACAACAAACCACTCTATAGTAGGGAGCATTATCACAACAAACCACACTCTATAGTAGGAGCATTATCACAACAAACCACACTCTATAGTAGGAGCATTATCACAACAAACCACACTCTAAAGTAGGAGCATTATCACAACAAACCACACTCTATAGTAGGATCATTATCACAACAAACCACACTCTATAGTAGGGAGCATTATCACAACAAACCACACTCTATAGTAGGAGCATTATCACAACAAACCACACTCTATAGTAGGAGCATTATCACAGCAAACCACACTCTATAGTAGGGAGCATTATCACAACAAACCACACTCTATAGTAGGGAGCATTATCACAACAAACCACACTCTATAGTAGGAGCATTATCACAACAAACCACTCTATAGTAGGAGCATTATCACAACAAACCACACTCTATAGTAGGAGCATTATCACAGCAAACCACTCTATAGTAGGAGCATTATCACAACAAACCACACTCTATAGTAGGAGCATTATCACAACAAACCACTCTATAGTAGGGAGCATTATCACAACAAACCACACTCTATAGTAGGGAGCATTATCACAACAAACCACACTATAGTAGGGAGCATTATCACAACAAACCACTCTATAGTAGGGAGCATTATCACAACAAACCACACTCCATAGTAGGATCATTATCACAACAATACTCTATAGCAGGGAGCATTATCACAACAAACCACACTCTATAGTAGGATCATTATCACAACAAACCACACTCTATAGTAGGGAGCATTATCACAACAAACCACACTCTATAGTAGGAGCATTATCACAACAAACCACTCTATAGTAGGAGCATTATCACAACAAACCACACTCTATAGTTTTAGCATTATCACAACAAACCACTCTATAGTAGGGAGCATTATCACAACAAACCACACTCTATAGTAGGGAGCATTATCACAACAAACCACACTATAGTAGGGAGCATTATCACAGCAAACCACACTCTATAGTAGGAGCATTATCACAACAGACCACACTCTATAGTAGGATCATTATCACAACAAACCACTCTATAGTAGGGAGCATTATCACAACAAACCACACTCTATAGTAGGAGCATTATCACAACAAACCACACTCTAAAGTAGGAGCATTATCACAACAAACCACACTCTATAGTTGGGAGCATTATCACAACAAACCACACTCTATAGTAGGAGCATTATCACAACAAACCACACTCTATAGTAGGAGCATTATCACAACAAACCACACTATAGTAGGAGCATTATCACAACAAACCACACTCTATAGTAGGGAGCATTATCACAACAAACCACACTCTATAGTAGGGAGCATTATCACAACAAACCACTCTATAGTAGGAGCATTATCACAACAAACCACACTCTATAGTAGGATCATTATCACAACAAACCACACCATGGTGGGAGGGAGAACCATGTAGAGTTACAGTATATAGGGCTGACTGGGGGGAAGACCATGTAGAGTTACAGTATATAGGGCTGACTGGGAGGGAAGACCATGTAGAGTTACAGTATATAGGGCTGACTGGGGGGGAAGACCATGTAGAGTTACAGTATATAGGGCTGACTGGGGGGAAGACCGTGTAGAGTTACAGTATATAGGGCTGACTGGGGGGAAGACCATGTAGAGTTACAGTATATAGGGCTGACTGGGGGGGAAGACCATGTAGAGTTACAGTATATAGGGCTGACTGGGAGGGAAGACCATGTAGAGTTACAGTATGTAGGGCTGACTGGGAGGGAAGACCATGTAGAGTTACAGTATATAGGGCTGACTGGGAGGGAAGACCATGTAGAGTTACAGTATATAGGGCTGACTGTGGGGAAGACCATGTAGAGTTACAGTATATAGGGCTGACTGGGAGGGAAGACCATGTAGAGTTACAGTATATAGGGCTGACTGGGGGGAAGACCATGTAGAGTTACAGTATATAGGGCTGACTGTGGGGAAGACCATGTAGAGTTACAGTATATAGGGCTGACTGGGAGGGAAGACCATGTAGAGTTACAGTATATAGGGCTGACTGGGGGGAAGACCATGTAGAGTTACAGTATATAGGGCTGACTGGGGGGAAGACCGTGTAGAGTTACAGTATATAGGGCTGACTGGGGGGAAGACCATGTAGAGTTACAGTATATAGGGCTGACTGGGGGGAAGACCATGTAGAGTTACAGTATATAGGGCTGACTGGGAGGGAAGACCATGTAGAGTTACAGTATATAGGGCTGACTGTGGGGAAGACCATGTAGAGTTACAGTATATAGGGCTGACTGGGGGGAAGACCATGTAGAGTTACAGTATATAGGGCTGACTGGGGGGGAAGACCATGTAGAGTTACAGTATATAGGGCTGACTGGGGGGAAGACCATGTAGAGTTACAGTATATAGGGCTGACTGGGAGGGAAGACCATGTAGAGTTACAGTATATAGGGCTGACTGGGGGGAAGACTGTGTAGAGTTACAGTATATAGGGCTGACTGGGGGGAAGACCATGTAGAGTTACAGTATATAGGGCTGACTGGGAGGGAAGACCATGTAGAGTTACAGTATATAGGGCTGACTGGGGGGGAAGACCATGTAGAGTTACAGTATATAGGGCTGACTGGGGGGAAGACTGTGTAGAGTTACAGTATATAGGGCTGACTGGGAGGGAAGACCACGTAGAGTTACAGTATATAGGGCTGACTGGGAGGGAAGACCATGTAGAGTTACAGTATATAGGGCTGACTGGGGGGGAAGACCGTGTAGAGTTACAGTATATAGGGCTGACTGGGGGGAAGACCATGTAGAGTTACAGTATATAGGGCTGACTGGGAGGGGGAAGACCATGTAGAGTTACAGTATATAGGGCTGACTGGGGGGGAAGACCATGTAGAGTTACAGTATATAGGGCTGACTGTGGGGGAAGACCATGTAGAGTTACAGTATATAGGGCTGACTGTGGGGAAGACCATGTAGAGTTACAGTATATAGGGCTGACTGGGGGGAAGACCATGTAGAGTTACAGTATATAGGGCTGACTGGGGGGAAGACCATGTAGAGTTACAGTATATAGGGCTGACTGGGGGGAAGACCGTGTAGAGTTACAGTATATAGGGCTGACTGGGGGGAAGACCATGTAGAGTTACAGTATATAGGGCTGACTGGGGGGAAGACCATGTAGAGTTACAGTATATAGGGCTGACTGGGAGGGAAGACCATGTAGAGTTACAGTATATAGGGCTGACTGGGAGGGAAGACCATGTAGAGTTACAGTATATAGGGCTGACTGGGGGGAAGACCATGTAGAGTTACAGTATATAGGGCTGACTGGGGGGAAGACCATGTAGAGTTACAGTATATAGGGCTGACTGGGGGGGAAGACCATGTAGAGTTACAGTATATAGGGCTGACTGGGGGGAAGACCATGTAGAGTTACAGTATATAGGGCTGACTGTGGGGAAGACCATGTAGAGTTACAGTATATAGGGCTGACTGGGAGGGAAGACCATGTAGAGTTACAGTATATAGGGCTGACTGGGGGGAAGACCATGTAGAGTTACAGTATATAGGGCTGACTGGGGGGAAGACCGTGTAGAGTTACAGTATATAGGGCTGACTGGGGGGAAGACCATGTAGAGTTACAGTATATAGGGCTGACTGGGGGGAAGACCATGTAGAGTTACAGTATATAGGGCTGACTGGGAGGGAAGACCATGTAGAGTTACAGTATATAGGGCTGACTGTGGGGAAGACCATGTAGAGTTACAGTATATAGGGCTGACTGGGAGGGAAGACCATGTAGAGTTACAGTATATAGGGCTGACTGGGGGGGGAAGACCATGTAGAGTTACAGTATATAGGGCTGACTGGGGGGAAGACCATGTAGAGTTACAGTATATAGGGCTGACTGGGGGGGAAGACCATGTAGAGTTACAGTATATAGGGCTGACTGGGGGGAAGACCATGTAGAGTTACAGTATATAGGGCTGACTGGGAGGGAAGACCATGTAGAGTTACAGTATATAGGGCTGACTGGGGGGGAAGACCATGTAGAGTTACAGTATATAGGGCTGACTGGGGGGGAAGACCATGTAGAGTTACAGTATATAGGGCTGACTGGGGGGAAGACCATGTAGAGTTACAGTATATAGGGCTGACTGGGGGGAAGACCATGTAGAGTTACAGTATATAGGGCTGACTGTGGGGAAAACCATGTAGAGTTACAGTATATAGGGCTGACTGGGGGGAAGACCATGTAGAGTTACAGTATATAGGGCTGACTGGGGGGAAGACCATGTAGAGTTACAGTATATAGGGCTGACTGTGGGGAAAACCATGTAGAGTTACAGTATATAGGGCTGACTGGGGGGAAGACCCTGTAGAGTTACAGTATATAGGGCTGACTGGGGGGAAGACCATGTAGAGTTACAGTATATAGGGCTGACTGGGGAGAAGACCATGTAGAGTTACAGTATATAGGGCTGACTGGGGGGAAGACCATGTAGAGTTACAGTATATAGGGCTGACTGGGAGGGAAGACCATGTAGAGTTACAGTATATAGGGCAGACTGGGGGGAAAGACCATGTAGAGTTACAGTATATAGGGCTGACTGGGAGGGAAGACCATGTAGAGTTACAGTATATAGGGCTGACTGGGGGGGAAGACCATGTAGAGTTACAGTATATAGGGCTGACTGGGGGGAAGACCATGTAGAGTTACAGTATATAGGGCTTACTGGGGGGAAGACCGTGTAGAGTTACAGTATATAGGGCTGACTGGGGGGAAGACCATGTAGAGTTACAGTATATAGGGCTGACTGGGAGGGAAGACCATGTAGAGTTACAGTATATAGGGCTGACTGGGGGGGGAAGACCATGTAGAGTTACAGTATATAGGGCAGACTGGGGGGAAAGACCATGTAGAGTTACAGTATATAGGGCTGACTGGGAGGGAAGACCATGTAGAGTTACAGTATATAGGGCTGACTGGGGGGGAAGACCATGTAGAGTTACAGTATATAGGGCTGACTGGGGGGAAGACCATGTAGAGTTACAGTATATAGGGCTTACTGGGGGGGAAGACCGTGTAGAGTTACAGTATATAGGGCTGACTGGGGGGAAGACCATGTAGAGTTACAGTATATAGGGCTGACTGGGAGGGAAGACCATGTAGAGTTACAGTATATAGGGCTGACTGGGGGGGAAGACCATGTAGAGTTACAGTATATAGGGCTGACTGGGGGGGAAGACCATGTAGAGTTACAGTATATAGGGCTGACTGGGAGGGAAGACCATGTAGAGTTACAGTATATAGGGCTGACTGGGGGGGAAGACCATGTAGAGTTACAGTATATAGGGCTGACTGGGGGGGAAGACCATGTAGAGTTACAGTATATAGGGCTGACTGGGGGGAAGACCATGTAGAGTTACAGTATATAGGGCTGACTGTGGGGAAGACCATGTAGAGTTACAGTATATAGGGCTGACTATGGGGAAGACCATGTAGAGTTACAGTATATAGGGCTGACTGGGGGGGAAGACCATGTAGAGTTACAGTATATAGGGCTGACTGGGGGGAAGACCATGTAGAGTTACAGTATATAGGGCTGACTGGGGGGAAGACCATGTAGAGTTACAGTATATAGGGCTGACTGTGGGGAAGACCATGTAGAGTTACAGTATATAGGGCTGACTATGGGGAAGACCATGTAGAGTTACAGTATATAGGGCTGACTGGGGGGGGAGACCATGTAGAGTTACAGTATATAGGGCTGACTGGGGGGAAGACCATGTAGAGTTACAGTATATAGGGCTGACTGGGAGGGAAGACCATGTAGAGTTACAGTATATAGGGCTGACTGTGGGGAAGACCATGTAGAGTTACAGTATATAGGGCTGACTGGGGGGGAGACCATGTAGAGTTACAGTATATAGGGCTGACTGGGGGGGAGACCATGTAGAGTTACATTATATAGGGCTGACTGTGGGGGAAGACCATGTAGAGTTACAGTATATAGGGCTGACTGTGGGGAAGACCATGTAGAGTTACAGTATATAGGGCTGACTGTGGGGAAGACCATGTAGAGATACTGTAACTCCACATGGTCTTCCCCCCAGTCAGCCCTATATACTGTAACTCTACATGGTCTTCCCCCCCAGTCAGCCCTATATACTGTAACTCTACATGGTCTTCCCCCCCAGTCAGCCCTATATACTGTAACTCTAGATGGTCTTCCCCCAGTCTGCCCTATATACTGTAACTCTACATGGTCTTCCCTCCCAGTCAGCCCTATATACTGTAACTCTACATGGTCTTCTTATAGTCGGAGCATTATCACAGCAAACCACACTCTATAGTAGGGAGCATTATCACAACAGACCACACTCTATAGTAGGATCATTATCACAACAAACCACTCTATAGTAGGGAGCATTATCACAACAAACCACACTCTATAGTAGGGAGCATTATCACAACAAACCACACTCTATAGTAGGATCATTATCACAACAAACCACACTCTATAGTAGGAGCATTATCACAACAAACCACACTCTATAGTAGGGAGCATTATCACAACAAACCACACTCTATAGTAGGGAGCATTATCACAACAAACCACACTCTATAGTAGGATCATTATCACAACAATACACTCTATAGTAGGGAGCATTATCACGACAAACCACACTCTATAGTAGGAGCATTATCACAACAAACCACACTCTATAGTAGGAGCATTATCACAACAAACCACTCTATAGTAGGGAGCATTATCACAACAAACCACACTCTATAGTAGGAGCATTATCACAACAAACCACTCTATAGTAGGAGCATTATCACAACAAACCACACTCTAAAGTAGGAGCATTATCACAACAAACCACACTCTATAGTAGGATCATTATCACAACAAACCACACTCTATAGTAGGGAGCATTATCACAACAAACCACACTCTATAGTAGGAGCATTATCACAACAAACCACACTCTATAGTAGGAGCATTATCACAGCAAACCACACTCTATAGTAGGGAGCATTATCACAACAAACCACACTCTATAGTAGGGAGCATTATCACAACAAACCACACTCTATAGTAGGAGCATTATCACAACAAACCACTCTATAGTAGGAGCATTATCACAACAAACCACACTCTATAGTAGGAGCATTATCACAGCAAACCACTCTATAGTAGGAGCATTATCACAACAAACCACACTCTATAGTAGGAGCATTATCACAACAAACCACTCTATAGTAGGGAGCATTATCACAACAAACCACACTCTATAGTAGGGAGCATTATCACAACAAACCACACTATAGTAGGGAGCATTATCACAACAAACCACTCTATAGTAGGGAGCATTATCACAACAAACCACACTCCATAGTAGGATCATTATCACAACAATACACTCTATAGCAGGGAGCATTATCACAACAAACCACACTCTATAGTAGGATCATTATCACAACAAACCACACTCTATAGTAGGGAGCATTATCACAACAAACCACACTCTATAGTAGGAGCATTATCACAACAAACCACTCTATAGTAGGAGCATTATCACAACAAACCACACTCTATAGTTTTAGCATTATCACAACAAACCACTCTATAGTAGGGAGCATTATCACAACAAACCACACTCTATAGTAGGGAGCATTATCACAACAAACCACACTATAGTAGGGAGCATTATCACAGCAAACCACACTCTATAGTAGGAGCATTATCACAACAGACCACACTCTATAGTAGGATCATTATCACAACAAACCACTCTATAGTAGGGAGCATTATCACAACAAACCACACTCTATAGTAGGAGCATTATCACAACAAACCACACTCTAAAGTAGGAGCATTATCACAACAAACCACACTCTATAGTTGGGAGCATTATCACAACAAACCACACTCTATAGTAGGAGCATTATCACAACAAACCACACTCTATAGTAGGAGCATTATCACAACAAACCACACTATAGTAGGAGCATTATCACAACAAACCACACTCTATAGTAGGGAGCATTATCACAACAAACCACACTCTATAGTAGGGAGCATTATCACAACAAACCACTCTATAGTAGGAGCATTATCACAACAAACCACACTCTATAGTAGGATCATTATCACAACAAACCACACCATGGTGGGAGGGAGAACCATGTAGAGTTACAGTATATAGGGCTGACTGGGGGGAAGACCATGTAGAGTTACAGTATATAGGGCTGACTGGGAGGGAAGACCATGTAGAGTTACAGTATATAGGGCTGACTGGGGGGGAAGACCATGTAGAGTTACAGTATATAGGGCTGACTGGGGGGAAGACCGTGTAGAGTTACAGTATATAGGGCTGACTGGGGGGAAGACCATGTAGAGTTACAGTATATAGGGCTGACTGGGGGGGAAGACCATGTAGAGTTACAGTATATAGGGCTGACTGGGAGGGAAGACCATGTAGAGTTACAGTATGTAGGGCTGACTGGGAGGGAAGACCATGTAGAGTTACAGTATATAGGGCTGACTGGGAGGGAAGACCATGTAGAGTTACAGTATATAGGGCTGACTGTGGGGAAGACCATGTAGAGTTACAGTATATAGGGCTGACTGGGAGGGAAGACCATGTAGAGTTACAGTATATAGGGCTGACTGGGGGGAAGACCATGTAGAGTTACAGTATATAGGGCTGACTGGGGGGAAGACCATGTAGAGTTACAGTATATAGGGCTGACTGGGGGGGAAGACCATGTAGAGTTACAGTATATAGGGCTGACTGGGGGGAAGACCATGTAGAGTTACAGTATATAGGGCTGACTGGGAGGGAAGACCATGTAGAGTTACAGTATATAGGGCTGACTGGGGGGAAGACCGTGTAGAGTTACAGTATATAGGGCTGACTGGGGGGGAAGACCATGTAGAGTTACAGTATATAGGGCTGACTGGGAGGGAAGACCATGTAGAGTTACAGTATATAGGGCTGACTGAAGGGGAAGACTGTGTAGAGTTACAGTATATAGGGCTGACTGGGGGGAAGACCATGTAGAGTTACAGTATATAGGGCTGACTGGGAGGGAAGACCATGTAGAGTTACAGTATATAGGGCTGACTGGGGGGAAGACCATGTAGAGTTACAGTATATAGGGCTGACTGGGAGGGAAGACCATGTAGAGTTACAGTATATAGGGCTGACTGGGGGGGAAGACCATGTAGAGTTACAGTATATAGGGCTGACTGGGGGGAAGACTGTGTAGAGTTACAGTATATAGGGCTGACTGGGGGGAAGACCATGTAGAGTTACAGTATATAGGGCTGACTGGGGGGGAAGACCATGTAGAGATACAGTATATAGGGCTGACTGGGAGGGAAGACCATGTAGAGTTACAGTATGTAGGGCTGACTGGGAGGGAAGACCATGTAGAGTTACAGTATATAGGGCTGACTATGGGGAAGACCATGTAGAGTTACAGTATATAGGGCTGACTGTGGGGAAGACCATGTAGAGTTACAGTATATAGGGCTGACTGGGAGGGAAGACCATGTAGAGTTACAGTATATAGGGCTGACTGGGGGGGAAGACCATGTAGAGTTACAGTATATAGGGCTGACTGGGGGGAAGACCATGTAGAGTTACAGTATATAGGGCTGACTGGGGGGGGAAGACCATGTAGAGTTACAGTATATAGGGCTGACTGGGGGGAAGACCATGTAGAGTTACAGTATATAGGGCTGACTGTGGGGAAGACCATGTAGAGTTACAGTATATAGGGCTGACTGGGAGGGAAGACCATGTAGAGTTACAGTATATAGGGCTGACTGGGGGGGAAGACCATGTATAGTTACAGTATATAGGGCTGACTGGGGGGGAAGACCATGTAGAGTTACAGTATATAGGGCTGACTGTGGGGAAGACCATGTAGAGTTACAGTATATAGGGCTGACTGGGAGGGAAGACCATGTAGAGTTACAGTATATAGGGCTGACTGGGAGGGAAGACCATGTAGAGTTACAGTATATAGGGCTGACTGGGAGGGAAGACCATGTAGAGTTACAGTATATAGGGCTGACTATGGGGAAGACCATGTGGAGTTACAGTATATAGGGCTGACTGGGGGGAAGACCATGTAGAGTTACAGTATATAGGGCTGACTGTGGGGAAGACCATGTAGAGTTACAGTATATAGGGCTGACTGGGGGGAAGACCATGTGGAGTTACAGTATATAGGGCTGACTGGGAGGGAAGACCATGTAGAGTTACAGTATATAGGGCTGACTGTGGGGAAGACCATGTAGAGTTACAGTATATAGGGCTGACTGGGAGGGAAGACCAGGTAGAGTTACAGTATATAGGGCTGACTGGGAGGAAAGACCATGTAGAGTTACAGTATATAGGGCTGACTGGGGGGAAGACCATGTAGAGTTACAGTATATAGGGCTGACTGTGGGGAAGACCATGTAGAGTTACAGTATATAGGGCTGACTGGGGGGGAAGACCATGTAGAGTTAAAGTATATAGGGCTGACTGGGAGGGAAGACCATGTAGAGTTACAGTATATAGGGCTGACTGGGAGGGGGGAAGACCATGTAGAGTTACAGTATATAGGGCTGACTGGGGGGGAAGACCATGTAGAGTTACAGTATATAGGGCTGACTGGGGGGGAAGACCATGTAGAGTTACAGTATATAGGGCTGACTGGGGGGAAGACCATGTAGAGTTACAGTATATAGGGCTGACTGGGGGGAAGACCATGTAGAGTTACAGTATATAGGGCTGACTGTGGGGAAGACCATGTAGAGTTACAGTATATAGGGCTGACTATGGGGAAGACCATGTAGAGTTACAGTATATAGGGCTGACTGGGGGGAAGCCATGTAGAGTTACAGTATATAGGGCTGACTGGGGGGGAAGACCATGTAGAGTTACAGTATATAGGGCTGACTGGGGGGAAGACCATGTAGAGTTACAGTATATAGGGCTGACTGGGAGGGAAGACCATGTAGAGTTACAGTATATAGGGCTGACTGTGGGGAAGACCATGTAGAGTTACAGTATATAGGGCTGACTGGGGGGGAGACCATGTAGAGTTACAGTATATAGGGCTGACTGGGGGGGAGACCATGTAGAGTTACATTATATAGGGCTGACTGTGGGGGAAGACCATGTAGAGTTACAGTATATAGGGCTGACTGTGGGGAAGACCATGTAGAGTTACAGTATATAGGGCTGACTGTGGGGAAGACCATGTAGAGATACTGTAACTCCACATGGTCTTCCCCCCAGTCAGCCCTATATACTGTAACTCTACATGGTCTTCCCCCCCAGTCAGCCCTATATACTGTAACTCTACATGGTCTTCCCCCCCAGTCAGCCCTATATACTGTAACTCTACATGGTCTTCCCCCCAGTCTGCCCTATATACTGTAACTCTACATGGTCTTCCCTCCCAGTCAGCCCTATATACTGTAACTCTACATGGTCTTCTTATAGTCGGAGCATTATCACAGCAAACCACACTCTATAGTAGGGAGCATTATCACAACAGACCACACTCTATAGTAGGATCATTATCACAACAAACCACTCTATAGTAGGGAGCATTATCACAACAAACCACACTCTATAGTAGGGAGCATTATCACAACAAACCACACTCTATAGTAGGATCATTATCACAACAAACCACACTCTATAGTAGGAGCATTATCACAACAAACCACACTCTATAGTAGGGAGCATTATCACAACAAACCACACTCTATAGTAGGAGCATTATCACAACAAACCACACTCTATAGTAGGAGCATTATCACAACAAAACCACACTCTATAGTAGGGGGCATTATCACAGCAAACCACACTCTATAGTAGGGAGCATTATCACAACAAACCACACTCTATAGTAGGGAGCATTATCACAACAAACCACACTCTATAGTAGGGAGCATTATCACAACAAACCACTCTATAGTAGGGAGCATTATCACAACAAACCACACTCTATAGTAGGAGCATTATCACAACAAACCACACTCTATAGTAGGGAGCATTATCACAACAAACCACTCTATAGTAGGGAGCATTATCACAACAAACCACACTCTATAGTAGGGAGCATTATCACAACAAACCACACTATAGTAGGGAGCATTATCACAACAAACCACTCTATATTAGGGAGCATTATCACAACAAACCACACTCTATAGTCGGAGCATTATCACAGCAAACCACACTCTATAGTAGGGAGCATTATCACAACAGACCACACTCTATAGTAGGATCATTATCACAACAAACCACTCTATAGTAGGGAGCATTATCACAACAAACCACACTCTAAAGTAGGAGCATTATCACAACAAACCACACTCTATAGTAGGATCATTATCACAACAAACCACACTCTATAGTAGGAGCATTATCACAACAAACCACACTCTATAGTTTGAGCATTATCACAACAAACCACACTCTATAGTAGGGGGCATTATCACAACAAACCACACTCTATAGTAGGGAGCATTATCACAACAAAACCACACTCTATAGTAGGAACATTATCACAACAAACCACTCTATAGTAAGGAGCATTATCACAACAAACCACACTCTATAGTAGGGAGCATTATCACAACAAACCACTCTATAGTAGGGAGCATTATCACAACAAACCACACTCTATAGTAGGAGCATTATCACAACAAAACCACACTCTATAGTAGGGAGCATTATCACAACAAACCACACTCTATAGTAGGGAGCATTATCACAACAAACCACACTCTATAGTAGGAGCATTATCACAACAAACCACACTCTATAGTAGGAGCATTATCACAACAAACCACACTCTAAAGTAGGAGCATTATCACAACAAACCACACTCTATAGTAGGATCATTATCACAACAAACCACACTCTATAGTAGGGAGCATTATCACAACAAACCACACTCTATAGTAGGAGCATTATCACAACAAACCACACTCTATAGTAGGAGCATTATCACAGCAAACCACACTCTATAGTAGGGAGCATTATCACAACAAACCACACTCTATAGTAGGGAGCATTATCACAACAAACCACACTCTATAGTAGGAGCATTATCACAACAAACCACTCTATAGTAGGAGCATTATCACAACAAACCACACTCTATAGTAGGAGCATTATCACAGCAAACCACTCTATAGTAGGAGCATTATCACAACAAACCACACTCTATAGTAGGAGCATTATCACAACAAACCACTCTATAGTAGGGAGCATTATCACAACAAACCACACTCTATAGTAGGGAGCATTATCACAACAAACCACACTATAGTAGGGAGCATTATCACAACAAACCACTCTATAGTAGGGAGCATTATCACAACAAACCACACTCCATAGTAGGATCATTATCACAACAATACTCTATAGCAGGGAGCATTATCACAACAAACCACACTCTATAGTAGGATCATTATCACAACAAACCACACTCTATAGTAGGGAGCATTATCACAACAAACCACACTCTATAGTAGGAGCATTATCACAACAAACCACTCTATAGTAGGAGCATTATCACAACAAACCACACTCTATAGTTTTAGCATTATCACAACAAACCACTCTATAGTAGGGAGCATTATCACAACAAACCACACTCTATAGTAGGGAGCATTATCACAACAAACCACACTATAGTAGGGAGCATTATCACAGCAAACCACACTCTATAGTAGGAGCATTATCACAACAGACCACACTCTATAGTAGGATCATTATCACAACAAACCACTCTATAGTAGGGAGCATTATCACAACAAACCACACTCTATAGTAGGAGCATTATCACAACAAACCACACTCTAAAGTAGGAGCATTATCACAACAAACCACACTCTATAGTTGGGAGCATTATCACAACAAACCACACTCTATAGTAGGAGCATTATCACAACAAACCACACTCTATAGTAGGAGCATTATCACAACAAACCACACTATAGTAGGAGCATTATCACAACAAACCACACTCTATAGTAGGGAGCATTATCACAACAAACCACACTCTATAGTAGGGAGCATTATCACAACAAACCACTCTATAGTAGGAGCATTATCACAACAAACCACACTCTATAGTAGGATCATTATCACAACAAACCACACCATGGTGGGAGGGAGAACCATGTAGAGTTACAGTATATAGGGCTGACTGGGGGGAAGACCATGTAGAGTTACAGTATATAGGGCTGACTGGGAGGGAAGACCATGTAGAGTTACAGTATATAGGGCTGACTGGGGGGGAAGACCATGTAGAGTTACAGTATATAGGGCTGACTGGGGGGAAGACCGTGTAGAGTTACAGTATATAGGGCTGACTGGGGGGAAGACCATGTAGAGTTACAGTATATAGGGCTGACTGGGGGGGAAGACCATGTAGAGTTACAGTATATAGGGCTGACTGGGAGGGAAGACCATGTAGAGTTACAGTATGTAGGGCTGACTGGGAGGGAAGACCATGTAGAGTTACAGTATATAGGGCTGACTGGGAGGGAAGACCATGTAGAGTTACAGTATATAGGGCTGACTGTGGGGAAGACCATGTAGAGTTACAGTATATAGGGCTGACTGGGAGGGAAGACCATGTAGAGTTACAGTATATAGGGCTGACTGGGGGGAAGACCATGTAGAGTTACAGTATATAGGGCTGACTGTGGGGAAGACCATGTAGAGTTACAGTATATAGGGCTGACTGGGAGGGAAGACCATGTAGAGTTACAGTATATAGGGCTGACTGGGGGGAAGACCATGTAGAGTTACAGTATATAGGGCTGACTGGGGGGAAGACCGTGTAGAGTTACAGTATATAGGGCTGACTGGGGGGAAGACCATGTAGAGTTACAGTATATAGGGCTGACTGGGGGGAAGACCATGTAGAGTTACAGTATATAGGGCTGACTGGGAGGGAAGACCATGTAGAGTTACAGTATATAGGGCTGACTGTGGGGAAGACCATGTAGAGTTACAGTATATAGGGCTGACTGGGGGGAAGACCATGTAGAGTTACAGTATATAGGGCTGACTGGGAGGGAAGACCATGTAGAGTTACAGTATATAGGGCTGACTGGGGGGGAAGACCATGTAGAGTTACAGTATATAGGGCTGACTGGGGGGAAGACCATGTAGAGTTACAGTATATAGGGCTGACTGGGAGGGAAGACCATGTAGAGTTACAGTATATAGGGCTGACTGGGGGGAAGACTGTGTAGAGTTACAGTATATAGGGCTGACTGGGGGGAAGACCATGTAGAGTTACAGTATATAGGGCTGACTGGGAGGGAAGACCATGTAGAGTTACAGTATATAGGGCTGACTGGGGGGGAAGACCATGTAGAGTTACAGTATATAGGGCTGACTGGGGGGAAGACTGTGTAGAGTTACAGTATATAGGGCTGACTGGGAGGGAAGACCATGTAGAGTTACAGTATATAGGGCTGACTGGGAGGGAAGACCATGTAGAGTTACAGTATATAGGGCTGACTGGGGGGGAAGACCGTGTAGAGTTACAGTATATAGGGCTGACTGGGGGGAAGACCATGTAGAGTTACAGTATATAGGGCTGACTGGGAGGGGGAAGACCATGTAGAGTTACAGTATATAGGGCTGACTGGGGGGGAAGACCATGTAGAGTTACAGTATATAGGGCTGACTGTGGGGGAAGACCATGTAGAGTTACAGTATATAGGGCTGACTGGGGGGAAGACCATGTAGAGTTACAGTATATAGGGCTGACTGGGGGGAAGACCATGTAGAGTTACAGTATATAGGGCTGACTGGGGGGAAGACCATGTAGAGTTACAGTATATAGGGCTGACTGGGGGGAAGACCGTGTAGAGTTACAGTATATAGGGCTGACTGGGGGGAAGACCATGTAGAGTTACAGTATATAGGGCTGACTGGGGGGAAGACCATGTAGAGTTACAGTATATAGGGCTGACTGGGAGGGAAGACCATGTAGAGTTACAGTATATAGGGCTGACTGGGAGGGAAGACCATGTAGAGTTACAGTATATAGGGCTGACTGGGGGGAAGACCATGTAGAGTTACAGTATATAGGGCTGACTGGGGGGAAGACCATGTAGAGTTACAGTATATAGGGCTGACTGGGGGGGAAGACCATGTAGAGTTACAGTATATAGGGCTGACTGGGGGGAAGACCATGTAGAGTTACAGTATATAGGGCTGACTGTGGGGAAGACCATGTAGAGTTACAGTATATAGGGCTGACTGGGAGGGAAGACCATGTAGAGTTACAGTATATAGGGCTGACTGGGGGGAAGACCATGTAGAGTTACAGTATATAGGGCTGACTGGGGGGAAGACCGTGTAGAGTTACAGTATATAGGGCTGACTGGGGGGAAGACCATGTAGAGTTACAGTATATAGGGCTGACTGGGGGGAAGACCATGTAGAGTTACAGTATATAGGGCTGACTGGGAGGGAAGACCATGTAGAGTTACAGTATATAGGGCTGACTGTGGGGAAGACCATGTAGAGTTACAGTATATAGGGCTGACTGGGAGGGAAGACCATGTAGAGTTACAGTATATAGGGCTGACTGGGGGGGAAGACCATGTAGAGTTACAGTATATAGGGCTGACTGGGGGGAAGACCATGTAGAGTTACAGTATATAGGGCTGACTGGGGGGGAAGACCATGTAGAGTTACAGTATATAGGGCTGACTGGGGGGAAGACCATGTAGAGTTACAGTATATAGGGCTGACTGGGAGGGAAGACCATGTAGAGTTACAGTATATAGGGCTGACTGGGGGGGAAGACCATGTAGAGTTACAGTATATAGGGCTGACTGGGGGGGAAGACCATGTAGAGTTACAGTATATAGGGCTGACTGGGGGGAAGACCATGTAGAGTTACAGTATATAGGGCTGACTGGGGGGAAGACCATGTAGAGTTACAGTATATAGGGCTGACTGTGGGGAAAACCATGTAGAGTTACAGTATATAGGGCTGACTGGGGGGAAGACCATGTAGAGTTACAGTATATAGGGCTGACTGGGGGGAAGACCATGTAGAGTTACAGTATATAGGGCTGACTGTGGGGAAAACCATGTAGAGTTACAGTATATAGGGCTGACTGGGGGGAAGACCCTGTAGAGTTACAGTATATAGGGCTGACTGGGGGGAAGACCATGTAGAGTTACAGTATATAGGGCTGACTGGGGAGAAGACCATGTAGAGTTACAGTATATAGGGCTGACTGGGGGGAAGACCATGTAGAGTTACAGTATATAGGGCTGACTGGGAGGGAAGACCATGTAGAGTTACAGTATATAGGGCAGACTGGGGGGAAAGACCATGTAGAGTTACAGTATATAGGGCTGACTGGGAGGGAAGACCATGTAGAGTTACAGTATATAGGGCTGACTGGGGGGGAAGACCATGTAGAGTTACAGTATATAGGGCTGACTGGGGGGAAGACCATGTAGAGTTACAGTATATAGGGCTTACTGGGGGGAAGACCGTGTAGAGTTACAGTATATAGGGCTGACTGGGGGGAAGACCATGTAGAGTTACAGTATATAGGGCTGACTGGGAGGGAAGACCATGTAGAGTTACAGTATATAGGGCTGACTGGGGGGGGAAGACCATGTAGAGTTACAGTATATAGGGCAGACTGGGGGGAAAGACCATGTAGAGTTACAGTATATAGGGCTGACTGGGAGGGAAGACCATGTAGAGTTACAGTATATAGGGCTGACTGGGGGGGAAGACCATGTAGAGTTACAGTATATAGGGCTGACTGGGGGGAAGACCATGTAGAGTTACAGTATATAGGGCTTACTGGGGGGGAAGACCGTGTAGAGTTACAGTATATAGGGCTGACTGGGGGGAAGACCATGTAGAGTTACAGTATATAGGGCTGACTGGGAGGGAAGACCATGTAGAGTTACAGTATATAGGGCTGACTGGGGGGGGAAGACCATGTAGAGTTACAGTATATAGGGCTGACTGGGGGGGAAGACCATGTAGAGTTACAGTATATAGGGCTGACTGGGAGGGAAGACCATGTAGAGTTACAGTATATAGGGCTGACTGGGGGGGAAGACCATGTAGAGTTACAGTATATAGGGCTGACTGGGGGGGAAGACCATGTAGAGTTACAGTATATAGGGCTGACTGGGGGGAAGACCATGTAGAGTTACAGTATATAGGGCTGACTGTGGGGAAGACCATGTAGAGTTACAGTATATAGGGCTGACTATGGGGAAGACCATGTAGAGTTACAGTATATAGGGCTGACTGGGGGGGAAGACCATGTAGAGTTACAGTATATAGGGCTGACTGGGGGGAAGACCATGTAGAGTTACAGTATATAGGGCTGACTGGGGGGAAGACCATGTAGAGTTACAGTATATAGGGCTGACTGTGGGGAAGACCATGTAGAGTTACAGTATATAGGGCTGACTATGGGGAAGACCATGTAGAGTTACAGTATATAGGGCTGACTGGGGGGGAAGACCATGTAGAGTTACAGTATATAGGGCTGACTGGGGGGAAGACCATGTAGAGTTACAGTATATAGGGCTGACTGGGAGGGAAGACCATGTAGAGTTACAGTATATAGGGCTGACTGTGGGGAAGACCATGTAGAGTTACAGTATATAGGGCTGACTGGGGGGGAGACCATGTAGAGTTACAGTATATAGGGCTGACTGGGGGGGAGACCATGTAGAGTTACATTATATAGGGCTGACTGTGGGGGAAGACCATGTAGAGTTACAGTATATAGGGCTGACTGTGGGGAAGACCATGTAGAGTTACAGTATATAGGGCTGACTGTGGGGAAGACCATGTAGAGATACTGTAACTCCACATGGTCTTCCCCCCAGTCAGCCCTATATACTGTAACTCTACATGGTCTTCCCCCCCAGTCAGCCCTATATACTGTAACTCTACATGGTCTTCCCCCCCAGTCAGCCCTATATACTGTAACTCTACATGGTCTTCCCCCCAGTCTGCCCTATATACTGTAACTCTACATGGTCTTCCCTCCCAGTCAGCCCTATATACTGTAACTCTACATGGTCTTCTTATAGTCGGAGCATTATCACAGCAAACCACACTCTATAGTAGGGAGCATTATCACAACAGACCACACTCTATAGTAGGATCATTATCACAACAAACCACTCTATAGTAGGGAGCATTATCACAACAAACCACACTCTATAGTAGGGAGCATTATCACAACAAACCACACTCTATAGTAGGATCATTATCACAACAAACCACACTCTATAGTAGGAGCATTATCACAACAAACCACACTCTATAGTAGGGAGCATTATCACAACAAACCACACTCTATAGTAGGGAGCATTATCACAACAAACCACACTCTATAGTAGGATCATTATCACAACAATACACTCTATAGTAGGGAGCATTATCACGACAAACCACACTCTATAGTAGGAGCATTATCACAACAAACCACACTCTATAGTAGGAGCATTATCACAACAAACCACTCTATAGTAGGGAGCATTATCACAACAAACCACACTCTATAGTAGGAGCATTATCACAACAAACCACTCTATAGTAGGAGCATTATCACAACAAACCACACTCTAAAGTAGGAGCATTATCACAACAAACCACACTCTATAGTAGGATCATTATCACAACAAACCACACTCTATAGTAGGGAGCATTATCACAACAAACCACACTCTATAGTAGGAGCATTATCACAACAAACCACACTCTATAGTAGGAGCATTATCACAGCAAACCACACTCTATAGTAGGGAGCATTATCACAACAAACCACACTCTATAGTAGGGAGCATTATCACAACAAACCACACTCTATAGTAGGAGCATTATCACAACAAACCACTCTATAGTAGGAGCATTATCACAACAAACCACACTCTATAGTAGGAGCATTATCACAGCAAACCACTCTATAGTAGGAGCATTATCACAACAAACCACACTCTATAGTAGGAGCATTATCACAACAAACCACTCTATAGTAGGGAGCATTATCACAACAAACCACACTCTATAGTAGGGAGCATTATCACAACAAACCACACTATAGTAGGGAGCATTATCACAACAAACCACTCTATAGTAGGGAGCATTATCACAACAAACCACACTCCATAGTAGGATCATTATCACAACAATACACTCTATAGCAGGGAGCATTATCACAACAAACCACACTCTATAGTAGGATCATTATCACAACAAACCACACTCTATAGTAGGGAGCATTATCACAACAAACCACACTCTATAGTAGGAGCATTATCACAACAAACCACTCTATAGTAGGAGCATTATCACAACAAACCACACTCTATAGTTTTAGCATTATCACAACAAACCACTCTATAGTAGGGAGCATTATCACAACAAACCACACTCTATAGTAGGGAGCATTATCACAACAAACCACACTATAGTAGGGAGCATTATCACAGCAAACCACACTCTATAGTAGGAGCATTATCACAACAGACCACACTCTATAGTAGGATCATTATCACAACAAACCACTCTATAGTAGGGAGCATTATCACAACAAACCACACTCTATAGTAGGAGCATTATCACAACAAACCACACTCTAAAGTAGGAGCATTATCACAACAAACCACACTCTATAGTTGGGAGCATTATCACAACAAACCACACTCTATAGTAGGAGCATTATCACAACAAACCACACTCTATAGTAGGAGCATTATCACAACAAACCACACTATAGTAGGAGCATTATCACAACAAACCACACTCTATAGTAGGGAGCATTATCACAACAAACCACACTCTATAGTAGGGAGCATTATCACAACAAACCACTCTATAGTAGGAGCATTATCACAACAAACCACACTCTATAGTAGGATCATTATCACAACAAACCACACCATGGTGGGAGGGAGAACCATGTAGAGTTACAGTATATAGGGCTGACTGGGGGGAAGACCATGTAGAGTTACAGTATATAGGGCTGACTGGGAGGGAAGACCATGTAGAGTTACAGTATATAGGGCTGACTGGGGGGGAAGACCATGTAGAGTTACAGTATATAGGGCTGACTGGGGGGAAGACCGTGTAGAGTTACAGTATATAGGGCTGACTGGGGGGAAGACCATGTAGAGTTACAGTATATAGGGCTGACTGGGGGGGAAGACCATGTAGAGTTACAGTATATAGGGCTGACTGGGAGGGAAGACCATGTAGAGTTACAGTATGTAGGGCTGACTGGGAGGGAAGACCATGTAGAGTTACAGTATATAGGGCTGACTGGGAGGGAAGACCATGTAGAGTTACAGTATATAGGGCTGACTGTGGGGAAGACCATGTAGAGTTACAGTATATAGGGCTGACTGGGAGGGAAGACCATGTAGAGTTACAGTATATAGGGCTGACTGGGGGGAAGACCATGTAGAGTTACAGTATATAGGGCTGACTGGGGGGAAGACCATGTAGAGTTACAGTATATAGGGCTGACTGGGGGGGAAGACCATGTAGAGTTACAGTATATAGGGCTGACTGGGGGGAAGACCATGTAGAGTTACAGTATATAGGGCTGACTGGGAGGGAAGACCATGTAGAGTTACAGTATATAGGGCTGACTGGGGGGAAGACCGTGTAGAGTTACAGTATATAGGGCTGACTGGGGGGGAAGACCATGTAGAGTTACAGTATATAGGGCTGACTGGGAGGGAAGACTGTGTAGAGTTACAGTATATAGGGCTGACTGGGGGGAAGACCATGTAGAGTTACAGTATATAGGGCTGACTGGGGGGGAAGACCATGTAGAGATACAGTATATAGGGCTGACTGGGAGGGAAGACCATGTAGAGTTACAGTATGTAGGGCTGACTGGGAGGGAAGACCATGTAGAGTTACAGTATATAGGGCTGACTATGGGGAAGACCATGTAGAGTTACAGTATATAGGGCTGACTGTGGGGAAGACCATGTAGAGTTACAGTATATAGGGCTGACTGGGAGGGAAGACCATGTAGAGTTACAGTATATAGGGCTGACTGGGGGGGAAGACCATGTAGAGTTACAGTATATAGGGCTGACTGGGGGGAAGACCATGTAGAGTTACAGTATATAGGGCTGACTGGGGGGGGAAGACCATGTAGAGTTACAGTATATAGGGCTGACTGGGGGGAAGACCATGTAGAGTTACAGTATATAGGGCTGACTGTGGGGAAGACCATGTAGAGTTACAGTATATAGGGCTGACTGGGAGGGAAGACCATGTAGAGTTACAGTATATAGGGCTGACTGGGGGGGAAGACCATGTATAGTTACAGTATATAGGGCTGACTGGGGGGGAAGACCATGTAGAGTTACAGTATATAGGGCTGACTGTGGGGAAGACCATGTAGAGTTACAGTATATAGGGCTGACTGGGAGGGAAGACCATGTAGAGTTACAGTATATAGGGCTGACTGGGAGGGAAGACCATGTAGAGTTACAGTATATAGGGCTGACTGGGAGGGAAGACCATGTAGAGTTACAGTATATAGGGCTGACTATGGGGAAGACCATGTGGAGTTACAGTATATAGGGCTGACTGGGGGGAAGACCATGTAGAGTTACAGTATATAGGGCTGACTGTGGGGAAGACCATGTAGAGTTACAGTATATAGGGCTGACTGGGGGGAAGACCATGTGGAGTTACAGTATATAGGGCTGACTGGGAGGGAAGACCATGTAGAGTTACAGTATATAGGGCTGACTGTGGGGAAGACCATGTAGAGTTACAGTATATAGGGCTGACTGGGAGGGAAGACCAGGTAGAGTTACAGTATATAGGGCTGACTGGGAGGAAAGACCATGTAGAGTTACAGTATATAGGGCTGACTGGGGGGAAGACCATGTAGAGTTACAGTATATAGGGCTGACTGTGGGGAAGACCATGTAGAGTTACAGTATATAGGGCTGACTGGGGGGGAAGACCATGTAGAGTTAAAGTATATAGGGCTGACTGGGAGGGAAGACCATGTAGAGTTACAGTATATAGGGCTGACTGGGAGGGGGGAAGACCATGTAGAGTTACAGTATATAGGGCTGACTGGGGGGGAAGACCATGTAGAGTTACAGTATATAGGGCTGACTGGGGGGGAAGACCATGTAGAGTTACAGTATATAGGGCTGACTGGGGGGAAGACCATGTAGAGTTACAGTATATAGGGCTGACTGGGGGGAAGACCATGTAGAGTTACAGTATATAGGGCTGACTGTGGGGAAGACCATGTAGAGTTACAGTATATAGGGCTGACTATGGGGAAGACCATGTAGAGTTACAGTATATAGGGCTGACTGGGGGGAAGCCATGTAGAGTTACAGTATATAGGGCTGACTGGGGGGGAAGACCATGTAGAGTTACAGTATATAGGGCTGACTGGGGGGAAGACCATGTAGAGTTACAGTATATAGGGCTGACTGGGAGGGAAGACCATGTAGAGTTACAGTATATAGGGCTGACTGTGGGGAAGACCATGTAGAGTTACAGTATATAGGGCTGACTGGGGGGGAGACCATGTAGAGTTACAGTATATAGGGCTGACTGGGGGGGAGACCATGTAGAGTTACATTATATAGGGCTGACTGTGGGGGAAGACCATGTAGAGTTACAGTATATAGGGCTGACTGTGGGGAAGACCATGTAGAGTTACAGTATATAGGGCTGACTGTGGGGAAGACCATGTAGAGATACTGTAACTCCACATGGTCTTCCCCCCAGTCAGCCCTATATACTGTAACTCTACATGGTCTTCCCCCCCAGTCAGCCCTATATACTGTAACTCTACATGGTCTTCCCCCCCAGTCAGCCCTATATACTGTAACTCTACATGGTCTTCCCCCCAGTCTGCCCTATATACTGTAACTCTACATGGTCTTCCCTCCCAGTCAGCCCTATATACTGTAACTCTACATGGTCTTCTTATAGTCGGAGCATTATCACAGCAAACCACACTCTATAGTAGGGAGCATTATCACAACAGACCACACTCTATAGTAGGATCATTATCACAACAAACCACTCTATAGTAGGGAGCATTATCACAACAAACCACACTCTATAGTAGGGAGCATTATCACAACAAACCACACTCTATAGTAGGATCATTATCACAACAAACCACACTCTATAGTAGGAGCATTATCACAACAAACCACACTCTATAGTAGGGAGCATTATCACAACAAACCACACTCTATAGTAGGAGCATTATCACAACAAACCACACTCTATAGTAGGAGCATTATCACAACAAAACCACACTCTATAGTAGGGGGCATTATCACAGCAAACCACACTCTATAGTAGGGAGCATTATCACAACAAACCACACTCTATAGTAGGGAGCATTATCACAACAAACCACACTCTATAGTAGGGAGCATTATCACAACAAACCACTCTATAGTAGGGAGCATTATCACAACAAACCACACTCTATAGTAGGAGCATTATCACAACAAACCACACTCTATAGTAGGGAGCATTATCACAACAAACCACTCTATAGTAGGGAGCATTATCACAACAAACCACACTCTATAGTAGGGAGCATTATCACAACAAACCACACTATAGTAGGGAGCATTATCACAACAAACCACTCTATATTAGGGAGCATTATCACAACAAACCACACTCTATAGTCGGAGCATTATCACAGCAAACCACACTCTATAGTAGGGAGCATTATCACAACAGACCACACTCTATAGTAGGATCATTATCACAACAAACCACTCTATAGTAGGGAGCATTATCACAACAAACCACACTCTAAAGTAGGAGCATTATCACAACAAACCACACTCTATAGTAGGATCATTATCACAACAAACCACACTCTATAGTAGGAGCATTATCACAACAAACCACACTCTATAGTTTGAGCATTATCACAACAAACCACACTCTATAGTAGGGGGCATTATCACAACAAACCACACTCTATAGTAGGGAGCATTATCACAACAAAACCACACTCTATAGTAGGAACATTATCACAACAAACCACTCTATAGTAAGGAGCATTATCACAACAAACCACACTCTATAGTAGGGAGCATTATCACAACAAACCACTCTATAGTAGGGAGCATTATCACAACAAACCACACTCTATAGTAGGAGCATTATCACAACAAAACCACACTCTATAGTAGGGAGCATTATCACAACAAACCACACTCTATAGTAGGGAGCATTATCACAACAAACCACACTATAGTAGGGAGCATTATCACAACAAACCACACTCTATAGTAGGGAGCATTATCACAACAAACCACTCTATAGTAGGAGCATTATCACAACAAACCACACTCTATAGTAGGAGCATTATCATAACAAACCACACTCTATAGTTTGAGCATTATCACAACAAACCACACTCTATAGTAGGAGCATTATCACAACAAACCACACTCTATAGTAGGAGCATTATCACAACAAACCACACTCTATAGTAGGGAGCATTATCACAACAAACCACACTATAGTAGGAGCATTATCACAACAAACCACACTCTATAGTAGGAGCATTATCACAACAAAACCACACTCTATAGTAGGGGGCATTATCACAGCAAACCACACTCTATAGTAGGGAGCATTATCACAACAAACCACACTCTATAGTAGGGAGCATTATCACAACAAACCACACTCTATAGTAGGGAGCATTATCACAACAAACCACTCTATAGTAGGGAGCATTATCACAACAAACCACACTCTATAGTAGGAGCATTATCACAACAAACCACACTCTATAGTAGGGAGCATTATCACAACAAACCACTCTATAGTAGGGAGCATTATCACAACAAACCACACTCTATAGTAGGGAGCATTATCACAACAAACCACACTATAGTAGGGAGCATTATCACAACAAACCACTCTATATTAGGGAGCATTATCACAACAAACCACACTCTATAGTCGGAGCATTATCACAGCAAACCACACTCTATAGTAGGGAGCATTATCACAACAGACCACACTCTATAGTAGGATCATTATCACAACAAACCACTCTATAGTAGGGAGCATTATCACAACAAACCACACTCTAAAGTAGGAGCATTATCACAACAAACCACACTCTATAGTAGGATCATTATCACAACAAACCACACTCTATAGTAGGAGCATTATCACAACAAACCACACTCTATAGTTTGAGCATTATCACAACAAAACCACACTCTATAGTAGGAGCATTATCACAACAAACCACTCTATAGTAAGGAGCATTATCACAACAAACCACACTCTATAGTAGGGAGCATTATCACAACAAACCACTCTATAGTAGGGAGCATTATCACAACAAACCACACTCTATAGTAGGAGCATTATCACAACAAAACCACACTCTATAGTAGGGAGCATTATCACAACAAACCACACTCTATAGTAGGGAGCATTATCACAACAAACCACACTATAGTAGGGAGCATTATCACAACAAACCACACTCTATAGTAGGGAGCATTATCACAACAAACCACACTCTATAGTAGGAGCATTATCACAACAAACCACACTCTATAGTAGGGAGCATTATCACAACAAACCACACTCTATAGCTTGAGCATTATCACAACAAACCACACTCTATAGTAGGGAGCATTATCACAACAAACCACACTCTATAGTAGGAGCATTATCACAACAAACCACTCTATACTAGTAGGGAGCATTATCACAACAAACCACACTCTATAGTAGGGAGCATTATCACAACAAACCACACTCTATAGTAGGATCATTATCACAACAATACACTCTATAGTAGGAGCATTATCACAGCAAACCACACTCTATAGTAGGGAGCATTATCACAACAAACCACACTCTATAGTAGGAGCATTATCACAACAAACCACACTCTATAGTAGGATCATTATCACAACAATACACTCTATAGTAGGGAGCATTATCACAACAAACCACACTCTATAGTAGGAGCATTATCACAACAAACCACACTCTCTAGTACGGAGCATTATCACAACAAACCACACTCTATAGTAGGAGCATTATCACAGCAAACCACACTCTATAGTAGGGAGCATTATCACAACAAACCACACTCTATAGTAGGGATCATTATCACAACAAACCACACTCTATATTAGGAGCATTATCACAACAAACCACACACTATAGTACGATCATTATCACAACAAACCACTCTATAGTAGGGAGCATTATCACAACAAACCACACTCTATAGTAGGAGCATTATCACAACAAACCACACACTATAGTAGGAGCATTATCACAACAAACCACACTCTATAGTAGGGAGCATTATCACAACAAACCACACTCTATAGTAGGGAGCATTATCACAACAAACCACACTCTATAGTAGGAGCATTATCACAACAAACCACACTCTATAGTAGGAGCATTATCACAACAAACCACACTCTAAAGTAGGAGCATAATCACAACAAACCACACTCTATAGTAGGAGCATTATCACAACAAACCACTCTATAGTAGGAGCATTATCACAACAAACCACACTCTATAGTAGGAGCATTATCACAACAAACCACACTCTATAGTAGGAGCATTATCACAACAAACCACACTCTATAGTAGGATCATTATCACAACAAACCACACTCTAAAGTAGGAGCATTATCACAACAAACCACACTCTATAGTAGGAGCATTATCACAACAAACCACACTCTATAGTAGGAGCATTATCACAACAAAACCACACTCTATAGTAGGGGGCATTATCACAACAAACCACACTCTATAGTAGGGAGCATTATCACAACAAACCACACTCTATAGTAGGAGCATTATCACAACAAACCACTCTATAGTAGGGAGCATTATCACAACAAACCACACTCTATAGTAGGGAGCATTATCACAACAAACCACACTCTATAGTAGTGAGCATTATCACAACAAACCACTCTATATTAGGGAGCATTATCACAACAAACCACACTCTATAGTACGGAGCATTATCACAACAAACCACACTCTATAGTAGGAGCATTATCACAACAAACCACACTCTATAGTAGGAGCATTATCACAGCAAACCACACTCTATAGTAGGGAGCATTATCACAACAAACCACACTCTATAGTAGGGAGCATTATCACAACAAACCACTCTATAGTAGGATCATTATCACAACAAACCACACTCTATAGTAGGGAGCATTATCACAACAAACCACTCTATATTAGGGAGCATTATCACAACAAACCACACTCTATAGTAGGAGCATTATCACAACAAACCACACTCTATAGTAGGAGCATTATCACAACAAACCACACTCTATAGTAGGAGCATTATCACAACAAAACCACACTCTATAGTAGGGAGCATTATCACAACAAACCACACTCTATAGTAGGAGCATTATCACAACAAAACCACACTCTATAGTAGGAGCATTATCACAACAAACCACTCTATAGTTTGAGCATTATCACAACAAACCACACTCTATAGTAGGGAGCATTATCACAACAAACCACACTCTATAGTAGGAGCATTATCACAACAAACCACTCTATAGTAGGAGCATTATCACAACAAACCACACTCTATAGTAGGGAGCATTATCACAACAAACCACACTCTATAGTAGGGAGCATTATCACAACAAACCACACTCTATAGTAGGAGCATTATCACAGCAAACCACACTCTATAGTAGGAGCATTATCACAGCAAACCACACTCTATAGTAGGGAGCATTATCACAACAAACCACACTCTATAGTAGGGAGCATTATCACAACAAACCACACTCTATATTAGGGAGCATTATCACAACAAACTACACTCTATAGTAGGGAGCATTATCACAACAAACCACACTCTATAGTAGGAGCATTATCACAACAAACCACACTCTATAGTAGGAGCATTATCACAACAAAACCACACTCTATAGTAGGGAGCATTATCACAACAAACCACACTCTATAGTAGGAGCATTATCACAACAAACCACACTCTATAGTAGGAGCATTATCACAACAAAACCACACTCTATAGTAGGGAGCATTATCACAACAAACCACACTCTATAGTAGGGAGCATTATCACAACAAACCACACTCTATAGTAGTGAGCATTATCACAACAAACCACTCTATATTAGGGAGCATTATCACAACAAACCACACTTTATAGTAGGAGCATTATCACAACAAACCACACTCTATAGTAGGAGCATTATCACAATAAACCACACTCTATATTAGGAGCATTATCACAACAAACCACACTCTATAGTAGGGAGCATTATTACAACAAACCACACTCTATAGTTTGAGCATTATCACAACAAACCACTCTCTATATTAGGAGCATTATCACAACAAACCACACTCTATAGTAGGATCATTATCACAACAAACCACACTCTATAGTAGGGAGCATTATCACAACAAACCACACTCTATAGTAGGAGCATTATCACAACAAACCACACTCTATAGTAGGAGCATTATCACAACAAACCACACTCTATAGTAGGAGCATTATCACAACAAACCACACTCTATAGTAGGAGCATTATCACAACAAACCACACTCTATAGTAGGGAGCATTATCACAACAAACCACACTCTATAGTACGGAGCATTATCACAACAAACCACACTCTATAGTAGGAGCATTATCACAACAAACCACACTATAGTAGGAGCATTATCACAGCAAACCACACTCTATAGTAGGGAGCATTATCACAACAAACCACACTCTATAGTAGGGAGCATTATCACAACAAACCACACTCTATAGTAGGATCATTATCACAACAAACCACACTCTATAGTAGGAGCATTATCACAACAAACCACACTCTATAGTAGGAGCATTATCACAACAAACCACACTCTATAGTAGGAGCATAATCAAGATAAACCACACTCTATAGTAGGGAGCATTATCACAACAAACCACACTCTATAGTAGGAGCATTATCACAACAAACCACACTCTATAGTAGGAGCATTATCACAACAAACCACACTCTATAGTTTGAGCATTATCACAACAAACCACTCTATAGTAGGGAGCATTATCACAACAAACCACACTCTATAGTAGGAGCATTATCACAACAAACCACTCTATAGTAGGGAGCATTATCACAACAAATTGTGACACTCTATAGTAGGAGCATTATCACAACAAAACCACACTCTATAGTAGGAGCATTATCACAACAAACCACACTCTATAGTAGGGAGCATTATCACAACAAACCACACTCTATAGTAGGATCATTATCACAACAAACCACTCTATTGTAGGGAGCATTATCACAGCAAACCACACTCTATAGTAGGGAGCATTATCACAACAAACCACACTCTATAGTAGGGAGCATTATCACAACAAACCACACTCTATAGTAGGATCATTATCACAACAAACCACACTCTATAGTAGGAGCATTATCAAGATAAACCACACTCTAAAGTAGGAGCATTATCACAACAAACCACACTCTATAGTAGGAGCATTATCACAACAAAACCACACTCTATAGTAGGGAGCATTATCACAACAAATTGTGACACTCTATAGTAGGGAGCATTATCACAACAAAACCACACTCTATAGTAGGGGGCATTATCACAACAAACCACACTCTATAGTAGGGAGCATTATCACAACAAACCACACTCTATAGTAGGAGCATTATCACAACAAACCACACTCTATAGTAGGGAGCATTATCACAACAAACAACACTCCATAGTAGGAGCATTATCACAACAAACCACACTCTATAGTAGGAGCATTATCACAACAAACCACACTCTATAGTAGGGGGCATTATCACAATAAACCACACTCTATATTAGGAGCATTATCACAACAAAACCACACTCTATAGTAGGAGCATTATCACAACAAACCACTCTATAGTAGGAGCATTATCACAACAAACCACACTCTAAAGTAGGAGCATTATCACAACAAACCACACTCTATAGTAGGGAGCATTATCACAACAAACCACACTCTATAGTAGGAGCATTATCACAACAAACCACACTCTAAAGTAGGAGCATTATCACAACAAACCACTCTATAGTAGGGAGCATTATCACAACAAACCACACTCTATAGTAGGAGCATTATCACAACAAATTGTGACACTCTATAGTAGGAGCATTATCACAACAAATTGTGACACTCTATAGTACGGAGCATTATCACAACAAACCACACTCTATAGTAGGAGCATTATCACAGCAAACCACACTCTATAGTAGGAGCATTATCACAGCAAACCACACTCTATAGTAGGGAGCATTATCACAACAAACCACACTCTATAGTAGGGAGCATTATCACAACAAACCACACTCTATAGTAGGATCATTATCACAACAAACCACACTCTATAGTAGGGAGCATTATCACAACAAACCACACTCTATAGTAGGAGCATTATCACAACAAACCACACTCTATAGTAGGAGCATTATCACAACAAACCACACTCTATAGTTTGAGCATTATCACAACAAACCACACTCTATAGTAGGGAGCATTATCACAACAAACCACACTCTATAGTAGGGAGCATTATCACAACAAACCACACTCTATAGTAGGGAGCATTATCACAACAAACCACACTCTATAGTAGGGAGCATTATCACAACAAACCACACTCTATAGTAGGAAGCATTATCACAACAAACCACACTCTATAGTACGGAGCATTATCACAACAAACCACACTCTATAGTAGGAGCATTATCACAACAAACCACACACTATAGTAGGAGCATTATCACAACAAACCACTCTATAGTTTGAGCATTATCACAACAAACCACTCTATAGTAGGGAGCATTATCACAACAAACCACACTCTATAACCACACTCTATAGTAGGGAGCATTATCACAACAAACCACACTATAGTAGGGAGCATTATCACAACAAACCACACTCTATAGTACGGAGCATTATCACA
This sequence comes from Protomyctophum bolini, assembly GCF_963924005.1. NCBI lineage: Eukaryota > Metazoa > Chordata > Actinopteri > Myctophiformes > Myctophidae > Protomyctophum > Protomyctophum bolini. The sequence goes on from NW_027666148.1 coordinate 60,053, forward strand.
ACAAACAACACTCTATATTAGGAGCATTATCACAACAAACCACACTCTATAGTAGGGAGCATTATCACAACAAATTGTGACACTCTATAGTAGGAGCATTATCACAACAAACCACACTCTATAGTAGGAGCATTATCACAACAAACCACACTCTATAGTAGGAGCATTATCACAACAAACCACACTCTATAGTAGGGAGCATTATCACAACAAACCACACTCTATAGTAGGGAGCATTATCACAGCAAACCACACTCTATAGTAGGAGCATTATCACAACAAACCACTCTATAGTAGGGAGCATTATCACAACAAACCACACTCTATAGTAGGATCATTATCACAACAAACCACTCTATAGTAGGGAGCATTATCACAACAAACCACTCTATAGTAGGAGCATTATCACAACAAACCACACTCTAAAGTACGGAGCATTATCACAACAAACCACACTCTATAGTAGGAGCATTATCACAACAAACCACACTCTATAGTAGGAGCATTATCACAGCAAACCACACTCTATAGTAGGGAGCATTATCACAACAAACCACACTCTATAGTTTGAGCATTATCACAACAAAACCACACTCTATAGTAGGATCATTATCACAACAAACCACTCTATAGTAGGGAGCATTATCACAACAAACCACACTCTATAGTAGGAGCATTATCACAACAAAACCACACTCTATAGTAGGGAGCATTATCACAACAAACCACACTCTATAGTAGGGAGCATTATCACAACAAACCACACTCTATAGTAGGGAGCATTATCACAACAAACCACACTCTATAGTAGGAGCATTATCACAACAAACCACACTCTATAGTAGGAGCATTATCACAACAAAACCACACTCTATAGTAGGGAGCATTATCACAACAAACCACACTCTATAGTAGGAGCATTATCACAACAAACCACTCTATAGTAGGAGCATTATCACAACAAACCACACTCTATAGTAGGAGCATTATCACAACAAAACCACACTCTATAGTAGGGAGCATTATCACAACAATACACTCTATAGTAGGGAGCATTATCACAACAAACCACACTCTATAGTAGGGAGCATTATCACAACAAACCACACTCTATAGTAGGAGCATTATCACAACAAACCACACTCTATAGTAGGAGCATTATCACAACAAAACCACACTCTATAGTAGGGAGCATTATCACAACAAACCACACTCTATAGTAGGAGCATTATCACAACAAAACCACACTCTATAGTAGGGAGCATTATCACAACAAACCACACTCTATAGTAGGGAGCATTATCACAACAAACCACACTCTATAGTAGGAGCATTATCACAACAAACCACACTCTATAGTAGGAGCATTATCACAACAAAACCACACTCTATAGTAGGAGCATTATCACAACAAATTGTGACACTCTATAGTAGGAGCATTATCACAACAAAACCACACTCTATAGTAGGGAGCATTATCACAACAAACCACACTCTATAGTAGAAGCATTATCACAACAAACCACACTCTATAGTAGGAGCATTATCACAACAAAACCACACTCTATAGTAGGAGCATTATCACAACAAACCACACTCTATAGTACGGAGCATTATCACAACAAACAACACTCCATAGTAGGAGCATTATCACAACAAACCACACTCTATAGTAGGAGCATTATCTCAACAAACCACACTCTATAGTAGGAGCATTATCACAATAAACCACACTCTATATTAGGAGCATTATCACAACAAACCACTCTAAAGTAGGAGCATTATCACAACAAACCACACTCTATAGTAGGGAGCATTATCACAACAAACCACACTCTATAGTAGGAGCATTATCACAACAAACCACACTCTATAGTTTGAGCATTATCACAACAAACCACTCTATAGTAGGGAGCATTATCACAACAAACCACACTCTATAGTAGGAGCATTATCACAACAAACCACACTCTATAGTACGGAGCATTATCACAACAAACCACACTCTATAGTAGGAGCATTATCACAACAAACCACACACTATAGTAGGAGCATTATCACAGCAAACCACACTCTATAGTAGGGAGCATTATCACAACAAACCACACTCTATAGTAGGGAGCATTATCACAACAAACCACACTCTATAGTAGGATCATTATCACAACAAACCACTCTATAGTAGGGAGCATTATCACAACAAACCACACTCTATAGTAGGAGCATTATCACAACAAACCACTCTATAGTAGGAGCATTATCACAACAAACCACACTCTATAGTTTGAGCATTATCACAACAAACCACTCTATAGTAGGGAGCATTATCACAACAAACCACACTCTATAGTAGGAGCATTATCACAACAAACCACTCTATAGTAGGGAGCATTATCACAACAAACCACACTCTATAGTAGGGAGCATTATCACAACAAACCACACTCTATAGTAGTGAGCATTATCACAACAAACCACTCTATATTAGGGAGCATTATCACAACAAACCACTCTCTATAGTACGGAGCATTATCACAACAAACCACACTCTATAGTAGGAGCATTATCACAACAAACCACACTCTATAGTAGGAGCATTATCACAGCAAACCACACTCTATAGTAGGGAGCATTATCACAACAAACCACACTCTATAGTAGGGAGCATTATCACAACAAACCACACTCTATAGTAGGATCATTATCACAACAAACCACTCTATAGTAGGAGCATTATCACAACAAACCACACTCTATAGTAGGAGCATTATCACAACAAACCACACTCTATAGTAGGAGCATTATCACAACAAACCACACTCTATAGTAGGAGCATTATCAAGATAAACCACACTCTATAGTAGGAGCATTATCACAACAAACCACTCTATAGTTTGAGCATTATCACAACAAACCACTCTATAGTAGGGAGCATTATCACAACAAACCACACTCTATAACCACACTCTATAGTAGGGAGCATTATCACAACAAACCACACTATAGTAGGGAGCATTATCACAACAAACCACTCTATATTAGGGAGCATTATCACAACAAATTGTGACACTCTATAGTAGGGAGCATTATCACAACAAACCACACTCTATAGTAGGATCATTATCACAACAAACCACTCTATTGTAGGGAGCATTATCACAACAAACCACACTCTATAGTAGGGAGCATTATCACAACAAACCACACTCTATAGTAGGGAGCATTATCACAACAAACCACTCTATATTAGGGAGCATTATCACAACAAACCACACTCTATAGTAGAGAGCATTATCACAACAAATTGTGACACTCTATAGTAGGAGCATTATCACAACAAATTGTGACACTCTATAGTAGGAGCATTATCACAACAAAACCACACTCTATAGTAGGGAGCATTATCACAACAAACCACACTCTATAGTAGGAGCATTATCACAACAAACCACACTCTATAGTAGGAGCATTATCACAACAAAACCACACTCTATAGTAGGGAGCATTATCACAACAAACCACACTCTATAGTAGGGAGCATTATCACAACAAACCACACTCTATAGTAGGAGCATTATCACAACAAACCACACTTTATAGTAGGAGCATTATCACAACAAACCACACTCTATAGTAGGAGCATTATCACAATAAACCACACTCTATATTAGGAGCATTATCACAACAAACCACACTCTATAGTAGGAGCATTATCACAACAAACCACACTCTAAAGTAGGAGCATTATCACAACAAACCACACTCTATAGTAGGGAGCATTATCACAACAAACCACACTCTATAGTAGGAGCATTATCACAACAAACCACACTCTATAGTAGGAGCATTATCACGATAAACCACACTCTATAGTAGGAGCATTATCACAACAAACCACACTCTATAGTAGGAGCATTATCACAACAAACCACACTCTATAGTAGGGAGCATTATCACAACAAAACCACACTCTATAGTAGGAGCATTATCACAACAAACCACTCTATAGTAGGGAGCATTATCACAACAAACAACACTCCATAGTAGGAGCATTATCACAACAAACCACACTCTATAGCAGGGCTCCAGACTAACTTTTTTCACCACCGTCCCGGAACCGTCCCAAAATACAATTTGAACCGTCCCGAAGTAAATGTATACCGTCCCGGGAAATAAATGTACAAAAAGCACCACTCAAATTGTGAAATTAATAACTGTATTCCTATTGTAATAGAAATACAATTAAGCCAAACAAATAATGTACTGCATGTATTGAATACATGCAGTACATTAATTGTCTGGCTTCATGTTTCTTCTGTAGATACACTGATTTAGTCAAAATGCTCCCAGATGAAAAATAGGGCTTGGTTAAAAATGTTATTGCTTTGTAATTAATTAATCTAAATTAATCACATTTTAATCGCATATCAATATTCGACCTGAGAACAGTGATTTTTATTTTCAAATGGATTGTTATTTTGGTGTAGGCTGATCAAGACCAACAGATAACGTGCAGCAATGCAGGTATATTAATACTAAAATGTCTATTACATGGTTGGCATGAGAAAACAAATAAAAACAACTTTATTAGGGGGAATACTAAGACGAAGGATCAATAAATGATAATAATAAATACAATCAATGTGGAATGAGAGCGTTTTGGTTTTGGGGTGTGCATTCCACAGTGTTGGGGCAGCAATTCCAGAACAATCTGAGCATTAGAAAACATCTGTTGCTTCAGATGATTATATACCAACATATTATTTAATGTCGAAGGCAGCTAGCAAGCCTAGAATGGAAGCTAACGTTAAACGTTGGTGTAGTGTAGCCCCATGTCCATATGGAACCTTTCTGTGGCACACAACCATGGTCTTATCCACGCTTCCAACCGATAGTTTTTTAATCTAAATGTCTCATCCACGGGGCAAAAGCAATATAATTCCTATGATTCCGTTGGGTGAATGTAGTGTGTGCGTTGTTGTTGTCAACGGGAGGCATACTGTCCGACAGAGCATTGGTTGACGGCACGGCAAATTCTCATGCTGCTCATCGCTGCACACGAAATGCGCATTTTCAGTGTAAAAAACTAAAAACTCCTCTCGTCCCGAAACCGTCCCGGATGAGATACATTTACGTCCCAAATAGATATTTAACAGTCCCCGGGACGTCGGGACGCAGTTAATCTTGAGCCCTGCTCTATAGTAGGAGCATTATCACAATAAACCACACTATATTATGAGCATTATCACAACAAACCACACTCTATAGTAGGAGCATTATCACAACAAACCACACTAAAGTAGGAGCATTATCACAACAAACCACACTCTATAGTAGGAGCATTATCACAACAAACCACACTCTATAGTAGGAGCATTATCACAACAAACCACACTCTATAGTTTGAGCATTATCACAACAAACCACTCTATAGTAGGGAGCATTATCACAACAAACCACACTCTATAGTCGGAGCATTATCACAGCAAACCACACTCTATAGTAGGGAGCATTATCACAACAGACCACACTCTATAGTAGGATCATTATCACAACCAACCACTCTATAGTAGGGAGCATTATCACAACAAACCACACTCTATAGTAGGAGCATTATCACAACAAACCACACTCTAAAGTAGGAGCATTATCACAACAAACCACACTCTATAGTAGGAGCATTATCACAACAAACCACTCTATAGTAGGAGCATTATCACAACAAACCACACTCTATAGTAGGAGCATTATCACAACAAACCACACTCTATAGTAGGAGCATTATCACAACAAACCACACTCTATAGTAGGAGCATTATCAAGATAAACCACACTCTAAATTAGGAGCATTATCACAACAAACCACACTCTATAGTAGGAGCATTATCACAACAAACCACACTCTATAGTAGGAGCATTATCACAACAAACCACACTCTATAGTTTGAGCATTATCACAACAAACCACTCTATAGTAGGGAGCATTATCACAACAAACCACACTCTATAGTAGGAGCATTATCACAACAAACCACACTCTATAGTAGGGAGCATTATCACAACAAACCACACTCTATAGTTTGAGCATTATCACAAGAAACCACTCTATAGTAGGGAGCATTATCACAACAAACCACACTCTATAGTAGGAGCATTATCACAACAAACCACTCTATAGTAGGGAGCATTATCACAACAAACCACACTCTATAGTAGGGAGCATTATCACAACAAACCACACTCTATAGTAGGGAGCATTATCACAACAAACCACACTCTATAGTAGGAGCATTATCACAACAAACCACACTCTATAGTAGGAGCATTATCACAACAAAACCACACTCTATAGTAGGGAGCATTATCACAACAAACCACACTCTATAGTAGGAGCATTATCACAACAAAACCACACTCTATAGTAGGGAGCATTATCACAACAAACCACACTCTATAGTAGGAGCATTATCACAACAAACCACACTCTATAGTAGGAGCATTATCACAACAAAACCACACTCTATAGTAGGAGCATTATCACAACAAACCACTCTATAGTAGGGAGCATTATCACAACAAACAACACTCCATAGTAGGAGCATTATCACAACAAACCACACTCTATAGTAGGAGCATTATCACAACAAACCACACTCTATAGTAGGAGCATTATCACAATAAACCACTCTATATTAGGAGCATTATCACAACAAACCACACTCTATAGTAGGAGCATTATCACAACAAACCACACTCTAAAGTAGGAGCATTATCACAACAAACCACACTCTATAGTAGGAGCATTATCACAACAAACCACTCTATAGTAGGAGCATTATCACAACAAACCACACTCTATAGTAGGAGCATTATCACAACAAACCACACTCTATAGTTTGAGCATTATCACAACAAACCACTCTATAGTAGGGAGCATTATCACAACAAACCACTCTATAGTAGGAGCATTATCACAACAAACCACACTCTATAGTACGGAGCATTATCACAACAAACCACACTCTATAGTAAGAGCATTATCACAACAAACCACACTCTATAGTAGGAGCATTATCACAACAAACCACACTCTATAGTAGGGAGCATTATCACAACAAACCACACTCTATAGTAGGGAGCATTATCACAGCAAACCACACTCTATAGTAGGGAGCATTATCACAACAAACCACACTCTATAGTAGGGAGCATTATCACAACAAACCACACTCTATAGTAGGATCATTATCACAACAAACCACTCTATAGTAGGGAGCATTATCACAACAAACCACACTCTATAGTAGGAGCATTATCACAACAAACCACTCTATAGTAGGAGCATTATCACAACAAACCACACTCTATAGTTTGAGCATTATCACAACAAACCACTCTATAGTAGGGAGCATTATCACAAAAAACCACACTCTATAGTAGGAGCATTATCACAACAAACCACTCTATAGTAGGGAGCATTATCACAACAAACCACACTCTATAGTAGGGAGCATTATCACAACAAACCACACTATAGTAGGGAGCATTATCACAACAAACCACACTCTATAGTACGGAGCATTATCACAACAAACCACACTCTATAGTAGGAGCATTATCACAACAAATCGTGACACTCTATAGTAGGAGCATTATCACAGCAAACCACACTCTATAGTAGGGAGCATTATCACAACAAACCACACTCTATAGTAGGGAGCATTATCACAACAAACCACACTCTATAGTAGGATCATTATCACAACAAACCACTCTATATTAGGGAGCATTATCACAACAAACCACACTCTATAGTACGGAGCATTATCACAACAAACCACACTCTATAGTAGGAGCATTATCACAACAAATCGTGACACTCTATAGTAGGAGCATTATCACAGCAAACCACACTCTATAGTAGGGAGCATTATCACAACAAACCACACTCTATAGTAGGGAGCATTATCACAACAAACCACACTCTATAGTAGGATCATTATCACAACAAACCACTCTATAGTAGGGAGCATTATCACAACAAACCACACTCTATAGTAGGAGCATTATCACAACAAACCACACTCTAAAGTAGGAGCATTATCACAACAAACCACACTCTATAGTTTGAGCATTATCACAACAAACCACTCTATAGTAGGGAGCATTATCACAACAAACCACACTCTATAGTAGGAGCATTATCACAACAAACCACTCTATAGTAGGGAGCATTATCACAACAAACCACACTCTATAGTAGGGAGCATTATCACAACAAACCACACTCTATAGTAGGGAGCATTATCACAACAAACCACTCTATATTAGGGAGCATTATCACAACAAACCACACTCTATAGTAGGGAGCATTATCACAACAAACCACACTCTATAGTAGGAGCATTATCAAAACAAACCACACTCTATAGTAGGAGCATTATCACAACAAACCACACTCTATAGTAGGATCATTATCACAACAAACCACACTCTATAGTAGGGAGCATTATCACAACAAAACCACACTCTATAGTAGGAGCATTATCACAACAAAACCACACTCTATGGTAGAAGCATTATCACAACAAAACCACACTCTATAGTAGGGAGCAGTATCACAACAAAACCACACTATAGTATGAGCATTATCACAACAAACCACACTCTATAGTATGGAGCATTATCACAACAAATTATCACAACAAAACCACACTATAGTAGGGAGCATTACCACAACAAAACCACACTCTATAGTAGGGAGCATTATCACAACAAAACCACACTCTATAGTAGGGAGCATTATCACAACAAAACCACACTATAGTAGGGAGCATTACCACAACAAAACCACACTCTATAGTAGGAGCATTATCACAACAAACCACACTCTATAGTAGGAGCATTATCACAACAAACCACACTCTATAGTAGGAGCATTATCACAG
>NW_027666147.1:0-25812 GCF_963924005.1 Protomyctophum bolini
AATTTTGAAAAAAAAAGTTAGCCTCGTTTCTCACCATTTTGGACCGTGGGCTATAGCCCATATCGTACGGCATACTATGGCACGCCGTTTTTCATCATTTTTGAGGATTTGAAAAAAATGAAAAATGAAAAAAACGGTGGGTTATAGCCCATGTTTTTTGAAATTTTGAAAAAAAAAGTTAGCCTCGTTTCTCATCATTTTGGACCGTGGGCTATAGCCCATATCGTACGGCATACTATGGCACGCCGTTTTTCATCATTTTTGAGGATTTGAAAAAAATGAAAAATGAAAAAAACGGTGGGTTATAGCCCATGTTTTTTGAAATTTTGAAAAAAAAAGTTAGCCTCGTTTCTCATCATTTTGGACCGTGGGCTATAGCCCATATCGTACGGCATACTATGGCACGCCGTTTTTCATCATTTTTGAGGATTTGAAAAAAATGAAAAATGAAAAAAACGGTGGGTTATAGCCCATGTTTTTTGAAATTTTGAAAAAAAAAGTTAGCCTCGTTTCTCATCATTTTGGACCGTGGGCTATAGCCCATATCGTACGGCATACTATGGCACGCCGTTTTTCATCATTTTTGAGGATTTGAAAAAAATGAAAAATGAAAAAAACGGTGGGTTATAGCCCATGTTTTTTGAAATTTTGAAAAAAAAAGTTAGCCTCGTTTCTCATCATTTTGGACCGTGGGCTATAGCCCATATCGTACGGCATACTATGGCACGCCGTTTTTCATCATTTTTGAGGATTTGAAAAAAATGAAAAATGAAAAAAACGGTGGGTTATAGCCCATGTTTTTTGAAATTTTGAAAAAAAAAGTTAGCCTCGTTTCTCATCATTTTGGACCGTGGGCTATAGCCCATATCGTACGGCATACTATGGCACGCCGTTTTTCATCATTTTTGAGGATTTGAAAAAAATGAAAAATGAAAAAAACGGTGGGTTATAGCCCATGTTTTTTGAAATTTTGAAAAAAAAAGTTAGCCTCGTTTCTCATCATTTTGGACCGTGGGCTATAGCCCATATCGTACGGCATACTATGGCACGCCGTTTTTCATCATTTTTGAGGATTTGAAAAAAATGAAAAATGAAAAAAACGGTGGGTTATAGCCCATGTTTTTTGAAATTTTGAAAAAAAAAGTTAGCCTCGTTTCTCATCATTTTGGACCGTGGGCTATAGCCCATATCGTACGGCATACTATGGCACGCCGTTTTTCATCATTTTTGAGGATTTGAAAAAAATGAAAAATGAAAAAAACGGTGGGTTATAGCCCATGTTTTTTGAAATTTTGAAAAAAAAAGTTAGCCTCGTTTCTCATCATTTTGGACCGTGGGCTATAGCCCATATCGTACGGCATACTATGGCACGCCGTTTTTCATCATTTTTGAGGATTTGAAAAAAATGAAAAATGAAAAAAACGGTGGGTTATAGCCCATGTTTTTTGAAATTTTGAAAAAAAAAGTTAGCCTCGTTTCTCATCATTTTGGACCGTGGGCTATAGCCCATATCGTACGGCATACTATGGCACGCCGTTTTTCATCATTTTTGAGGATTTGAAAAAAATGAAAAATGAAAAAAACGGTGGGTTATAGCCCATGTTTTTTGAAATTTTGAAAAAAAAAGTTAGCCTCGTTTCTCATCATTTTGGACCGTGGGCTATAGCCCATATCGTACGGCATACTATGGCACGCCGTTTTTCATCATTTTTGAGGATTTGAAAAAAATGAAAAATGAAAAAAACGGTGGGTTATAGCCCATGTTTTTTGAAATTTTGAAAAAAAAAGTTAGCCTCGTTTCTCATCATTTTGGACCGTGGGCTATAGCCCATATCGTACGGCATACTATGGCACGCCGTTTTTCATCATTTTTGAGGATTTGAAAAAAATGAAAAATGAAAAAAACGGTGGGTTATAGCCCATGTTTTTTGAAATTTTGAAAAAAAAAGTTAGCCTCGTTTCTCATCATTTTGGACCGTGGGCTATAGCCCATATCGTACGGCATACTATGGCACGCCGTTTTTCATCATTTTTGAGGATTTGAAAAAAATGAAAAATGAAAAAAACGGTGGGTTATAGCCCATGTTTTTTGAAATTTTGAAAAAAAAAGTTAGCCTCGTTTCTCATCATTTTGGACCGTGGGCTATAGCCCATATCGTACGGCATACTATGGCACGCCGTTTTTCATCATTTTTGAGGATTTGAAAAAAATGAAAAATGAAAAAAACGGTGGGTTATAGCCCATGTTTTTTGAAATTTTGAAAAAAAAAGTTAGCCTCGTTTCTCATCATTTTGGACCGTGGGCTATAGCCCATATCGTACGGCATACTATGGCACGCCGTTTTTCATCATTTTTGAGGATTTGAAAAAAATGAAAAATGAAAAAAACGGTGGGTTATAGCCCATGTTTTTTGAAATTTTGAAAAAAAAAGTTAGCCTCGTTTCTCATCATTTTGGACCGTGGGCTATAGCCCATATCGTACGGCATACTATGGCACGCCGTTTTTCATCATTTTTGAGGATTTGAAAAAAATGAAAAATGAAAAAAACGGTGGGTTATAGCCCATGTTTTTTGAAATTTTGAAAAAAAAAAGTTAGCCTCGTTTCTCATCATTTTGGACCGTGGGCTATAGCCCATATCGTACGGCATACTATGGCACGCCGTTTTTCATCATTTTTGAGGATTTGAAAAAAATGAAAAATGAAAAAAACGGTGGGTTATAGCCCATGTTTTTTGAAATTTTGAAAAAAAAAGTTAGCCTCGTTTCTCATCATTTTGGACCGTGGGCTATAGCCCATATCGTACGGCATACTATGGCACGCCGTTTTTCATCATTTTTGAGGATTTGAAAAAAATGAAAAATGAAAAAAACGGTGGGTTATAGCCCATGTTTTTTGAAATTTTGAAAAAAAAAGTTAGCCTCGTTTCTCATCATTTTGGACCGTGGGCTATAGCCCATATCGTACGGCATACTATGGCACGCCGTTTTTCATCATTTTTGAGGATTTGAAAAAAATGAAAAATGAAAAAAACGGTGGGTTATAGCCCATGTTTTTTGAAATTTTGAAAAAAAAAGTTAGCCTCGTTTCTCATCATTTTGGACCGTGGGCTATAGCCCATATCGTACGGCATACTATGGCACGCCGTTTTTCATCATTTTTGAGGATTTGAAAAAAATGAAAAATGAAAAAAACGGTGGGTTATAGCCCATGTTTTTTGAAATTTTGAAAAAAAAAGTTAGCCTCGTTTCTCATCATTTTGGACCGTGGGCTATAGCCCATATCGTACGGCATACTATGGCACGCCGTTTTTCATCATTTTTGAGGATTTGAAAAAAATGAAAAATGAAAAAAACGGTGGGTTATAGCCCATGTTTTTTGAAATTTTGAAAAAAAAAGTTAGCCTCGTTTCTCATCATTTTGGACCGTGGGCTATAGCCCATATCGTACGGCATACTATGGCACGCCGTTTTTCATCATTTTTGAGGATTTGAAAAAAATGAAAAATGAAAAAAACGGTGGGTTATAGCCCATGTTTTTTGAAATTTTGAAAAAAAAAGTTAGCCTCGTTTCTCATCATTTTGGACCGTGGGCTATAGCCCATATCGTACGGCATACTATGGCACGCCGTTTTTCATCATTTTTGAGGATTTGAAAAAAATGAAAAATGAAAAAAACGGTGGGTTATAGCCCATGTTTTTTGAAATTTTGAAAAAAAAAGTTAGCCTCGTTTCTCATCATTTTGGACCGTGGGCTATAGCCCATATCGTACGGCATACTATGGCACGCCGTTTTTCATCATTTTTGAGGATTTGAAAAAAATGAAAAATGAAAAAAACGGTGGGTTATAGCCCATGTTTTTTGAAATTTTGAAAAAAAAAGTTAGCCTCGTTTCTCATCATTTTGGACCGTGGGCTATAGCCCATATCGTACGGCATACTATGGCACGCCGTTTTTCATCATTTTTGAGGATTTGAAAAAAATGAAAAATGAAAAAAACGGTGGGTTATAGCCCATGTTTTTTGAAATTTTGAAAAAAAAAGTTAGCCTCGTTTCTCATCATTTTGGACCGTGGGCTATAGCCCATATCGTACGGCATACTATGGCACGCCGTTTTTCATCATTTTTGAGGATTTGAAAAAAATGAAAAATGAAAAAAACGGTGGGTTATAGCCCATGTTTTTTGAAATTTTGAAAAAAAAAGTTAGCCTCGTTTCTCATCATTTTGGACCGTGGGCTATAGCCCATATCGTACGGCATACTATGGCACGCCGTTTTTCATCATTTTTGAGGATTTGAAAAAAATGAAAAATGAAAAAAACGGTGGGTTATAGCCCATGTTTTTTGAAATTTTGAAAAAAAAAGTTAGCCTCGTTTCTCATCATTTTGGACCGTGGGCTATAGCCCATATCGTACGGCATACTATGGCACGCCGTTTTTCATCATTTTTGAGGATTTGAAAAAAATGAAAAATGAAAAAAACGGTGGGTTATAGCCCATGTTTTTTGAAATTTTGAAAAAAAAAGTTAGCCTCGTTTCTCATCATTTTGGACCGTGGGCTATAGCCCATATCGTACGGCATACTATGGCACGCCGTTTTTCATCATTTTTGAGGATTTGAAAAAAATGAAAAATGAAAAAAACGGTGGGTTATAGCCCATGTTTTTTGAAATTTTGAAAAAAAAAGTTAGCCTCGTTTCTCATCATTTTGGACCGTGGGCTATAGCCCATATCGTACGGCATACTATGGCACGCCGTTTTTCATCATTTTTGAGGATTTGAAAAAAATGAAAAATGAAAAAAACGGTGGGTTATAGCCCATGTTTTTTGAAATTTTGAAAAAAAAAGTTAGCCTCGTTTCTCATCATTTTGGACCGTGGGCTATAGCCCATATCGTACGGCATACTATGGCACGCCGTTTTTCATCATTTTTGAGGATTTGAAAAAAATGAAAAATGAAAAAAACGGTGGGTTATAGCCCATGTTTTTTGAAATTTTGAAAAAAAAAGTTAGCCTCGTTTCTCATCATTTTGGACCGTGGGCTATAGCCCATATCGTACGGCATACTATGGCACGCCGTTTTTCATCATTTTTGAGGATTTGAAAAAAATGAAAAATGAAAAAAACGGTGGGTTATAGCCCATGTTTTTTGAAATTTTGAAAAAAAAAGTTAGCCTCGTTTCTCATCATTTTGGACCGTGGGCTATAGCCCATATCGTACGGCATACTATGGCACGCCGTTTTTCATCATTTTTGAGGATTTGAAAAAAATGAAAAATGAAAAAAACGGTGGGTTATAGCCCATGTTTTTTGAAATTTTGAAAAAAAAAGTTAGCCTCGTTTCTCATCATTTTGGACCGTGGGCTATAGCCCATATCGTACGGCATACTATGGCACGCCGTTTTTCATCATTTTTGAGGATTTGAAAAAAATGAAAAATGAAAAAAACGGTGGGTTATAGCCCATGTTTTTTGAAATTTTGAAAAAAAAAGTTAGCCTCGTTTCTCATCATTTTGGACCGTGGGCTATAGCCCATATCGTACGGCATACTATGGCACGCCGTTTTTCATCATTTTTGAGGATTTGAAAAAAATGAAAAATGAAAAAAACGGTGGGTTATAGCCCATGTTTTTTGAAATTTTGAAAAAAAAAGTTAGCCTCGTTTCTCATCATTTTGGACCGTGGGCTATAGCCCATATCGTACGGCATACTATGGCACGCCGTTTTTCATCATTTTTGAGGATTTGAAAAAAATGAAAAATGAAAAAAACGGTGGGTTATAGCCCATGTTTTTTGAAATTTTGAAAAAAAAAGTTAGCCTCGTTTCTCATCATTTTGGACCGTGGGCTATAGCCCATATCGTACGGCATACTATGGCACGCCGTTTTTCATCATTTTTGAGGATTTGAAAAAAATGAAAAATGAAAAAAACGGTGGGTTATAGCCCATGTTTTTTGAAATTTTGAAAAAAAAAGTTAGCCTCGTTTCTCATCATTTTGGACCGTGGGCTATAGCCCATATCGTACGGCATACTATGGCACGCCGTTTTTCATCATTTTTGAGGATTTGAAAAAAATGAAAAATGAAAAAAACGGTGGGTTATAGCCCATGTTTTTTGAAATTTTGAAAAAAAAAGTTAGCCTCGTTTCTCATCATTTTGGACCGTGGGCTATAGCCCATATCGTACGGCATACTATGGCACGCCGTTTTTCATCATTTTTGAGGATTTGAAAAAAATGAAAAATGAAAAAAACGGTGGGTTATAGCCCATGTTTTTTGAAATTTTGAAAAAAAAAGTTAGCCTCGTTTCTCATCATTTTGGACCGTGGGCTATAGCCCATATCGTACGGCATACTATGGCACGCCGTTTTTCATCATTTTTGAGGATTTGAAAAAAATGAAAAATGAAAAAAACGGTGGGTTATAGCCCATGTTTTTTGAAATTTTGAAAAAAAAAGTTAGCCTCGTTTCTCATCATTTTGGACCGTGGGCTATAGCCCATATCGTACGGCATACTATGGCACGCCGTTTTTCATCATTTTTGAGGATTTGAAAAAAATGAAAAATGAAAAAAACGGTGGGTTATAGCCCATGTTTTTTGAAATTTTGAAAAAAAAAGTTAGCCTCGTTTCTCATCATTTTGGACCGTGGGCTATAGCCCATATCGTACGGCATACTATGGCACGCCGTTTTTCATCATTTTTGAGGATTTGAAAAAAATGAAAAATGAAAAAAACGGTGGGTTATAGCCCATGTTTTTTGAAATTTTGAAAAAAAAAGTTAGCCTCGTTTCTCATCATTTTGGACCGTGGGCTATAGCCCATATCGTACGGCATACTATGGCACGCCGTTTTTCATCATTTTTGAGGATTTGAAAAAAATGAAAAATGAAAAAAACGGTGGGTTATAGCCCATGTTTTTTGAAATTTTGAAAAAAAAAGTTAGCCTCGTTTCTCATCATTTTGGACCGTGGGCTATAGCCCATATCGTACGGCATACTATGGCACGCCGTTTTTCATCATTTTTGAGGATTTGAAAAAAATGAAAAATGAAAAAAACGGTGGGTTATAGCCCATGTTTTTTGAAATTTTGAAAAAAAAAGTTAGCCTCGTTTCTCATCATTTTGGACCGTGGGCTATAGCCCATATCGTACGGCATACTATGGCACGCCGTTTTTCATCATTTTTGAGGATTTGAAAAAAATGAAAAATGAAAAAAACGGTGTGTTATAGCCCATGTTTTTTGAAATTTTGAAAAAAAAAGTTAGCCTCGTTTCTCATCATTTTGGACCGTGGGCTATAGCCCATATCGTACGGCATACTATGGCACGCCGTTTTTCATCATTTTTGAGGATTTGAAAAAAATGAAAAATGAAAAAAACGGTGGGTTATAGCCCATGTTTTTTGAAATTTTGAAAAAAAAAGTTAGCCTCGTTTCTCATCATTTTGGACCGTGGGCTATAGCCCATATCGTACGGCATACTATGGCACGCCGTTTTTCATCATTTTTGAGGATTTGAAAAAAATGAAAAATGAAAAAAACGGTGGGTTATAGCCCATGTTTTTTGAAATTTTGAAAAAAAAAGTTAGCCTCGTTTCTCATCATTTTGGACCGTGGGCTATAGCCCATATCGTACGGCATACTATGGCACGCCGTTTTTCATCATTTTTGAGGATTTGAAAAAAATGAAAAATGAAAAAAACGGTGGGTTATAGCCCATGTTTTTTGAAATTTTGAAAAAAAAAGTTAGCCTCGTTTCTCATCATTTTGGACCGTGGGCTATAGCCCATATCGTACGGCATACTATGGCACGCCGTTTTTCATCATTTTTGAGGATTTGAAAAAAATGAAAAATGAAAAAAACGGTGGGTTATAGCCCATGTTTTTTGAAATTTTGAAAAAAAAAGTTAGCCTCGTTTCTCATCATTTTGGACCGTGGGCTATAGCCCATATCGTACGGCATACTATGGCACGCCGTTTTTCATCATTTTTGAGGATTTGAAAAAAATGAAAAATGAAAAAAACGGTGGGTTATAGCCCATGTTTTTTGAAATTTTGAAAAAAAAAGTTAGCCTCGTTTCTCATCATTTTGGACCGTGGGCTATAGCCCATATCGTACGGCATACTATGGCACGCCGTTTTTCATCATTTTTGAGGATTTGAAAAAAATGAAAAATGAAAAAAACGGTGGGTTATAGCCCATGTTTTTTGAAATTTTGAAAAAAAAAGTTAGCCTCGTTTCTCATCATTTTGGACCGTGGGCTATAGCCCATATCGTACGGCATACTATGGCACGCCGTTTTTCATCATTTTTGAGGATTTGAAAAAAATGAAAAATGAAAAAAACGGTGGGTTATAGCCCATGTTTTTTGAAATTTTGAAAAAAAAAGTTAGCCTCGTTTCTCATCATTTTGGACCGTGGGCTATAGCCCATATCGTACGGCATACTATGGCACGCCGTTTTTCATCATTTTTGAGGATTTGAAAAAAATGAAAAATGAAAAAAACGGTGGGTTATAGCCCATGTTTTTTGAAATTTTGAAAAAAAAAGTTAGCCTCGTTTCTCATCATTTTGGACCGTGGGCTATAGCCCATATCGTACGGCATACTATGGCACGCCGTTTTTCATCATTTTTGAGGATTTGAAAAAAATGAAAAATGAAAAAAACGGTGGGTTATAGCCCATGTTTTTTGAAATTTTGAAAAAAAAAGTTAGCCTCGTTTCTCATCATTTTGGACCGTGGGCTATAGCCCATATCGTACGGCATACTATGGCACGCCGTTTTTCATCATTTTTGAGGATTTGAAAAAAATGAAAAATGAAAAAAACGGTGGGTTATAGCCCATGTTTTTTGAAATTTTGAAAAAAAAAGTTAGCCTCGTTTCTCATCATTTTGGACCGTGGGCTATAGCCCATATCGTACGGCATACTATGGCACGCCGTTTTTCATCATTTTTGAGGATTTGAAAAAAATGAAAAATGAAAAAAACGGTGGGTTATAGCCCATGTTTTTTGAAATTTTGAAAAAAAAAGTTAGCCTCGTTTCTCATCATTTTGGACCGTGGGCTATAGCCCATATCGTACGGCATACTATGGCACGCCGTTTTTCATCATTTTTGAGGATTTGAAAAAAATGAAAAATGAAAAAAACGGTGGGTTATAGCCCATGTTTTTTGAAATTTTGAAAAAAAAAGTTAGCCTCGTTTCTCATCATTTTGGACCGTGGGCTATAGCCCATATCGTACGGCATACTATGGCACGCCGTTTTTCATCATTTTTGAGGATTTGAAAAAAATGAAAAATGAAAAAAACGGTGGGTTATAGCCCATGTTTTTTGAAATTTTGAAAAAAAAAGTTAGCCTCGTTTCTCATCATTTTGGACCGTGGGCTATAGCCCATATCGTACGGCATACTATGGCACGCCGTTTTTCATCATTTTTGAGGATTTGAAAAAAATGAAAAATGAAAAAAACGGTGGGTTATAGCCCATGTTTTTTGAAATTTTGAAAAAAAAAGTTAGCCTCGTTTCTCATCATTTTGGACCGTGGGCTATAGCCCATATCGTACGGCATACTATGGCACGCCGTTTTTCATCATTTTTGAGGATTTGAAAAAAATGAAAAATGAAAAAAACGGTGGGTTATAGCCCATGTTTTTTGAAATTTTGAAAAAAAAAGTTAGCCTCGTTTCTCATCATTTTGGACCGTGGGCTATAGCCCATATCGTACGGCATACTATGGCACGCCGTTTTTCATCATTTTTGAGGATTTGAAAAAAATGAAAAATGAAAAAAACGGTGGGTTATAGCCCATGTTTTTTGAAATTTTGAAAAAAAAAGTTAGCCTCGTTTCTCATCATTTTGGACCGTGGGCTATAGCCCATATCGTACGGCATACTATGGCACGCCGTTTTTCATCATTTTTGAGGATTTGAAAAAAATGAAAAATGAAAAAAACGGTGGGTTATAGCCCATGTTTTTTGAAATTTTGAAAAAAAAAGTTAGCCTCGTTTCTCATCATTTTGGACCGTGGGCTATAGCCCATATCGTACGGCATACTATGGCACGCCGTTTTTCATCATTTTTGAGGATTTGAAAAAAATGAAAAATGAAAAAAACGGTGGGTTATAGCCCATGTTTTTTGAAATTTTGAAAAAAAAAGTTAGCCTCGTTTCTCATCATTTTGGACCGTGGGCTATAGCCCATATCGTACGGCATACTATGGCACGCCGTTTTTCATCATTTTTGAGGATTTGAAAAAAATGAAAAATGAAAAAAACGGTGGGTTATAGCCCATGTTTTTTGAAATTTTGAAAAAAAAAGTTAGCCTCGTTTCTCATCATTTTGGACCGTGGGCTATAGCCCATATCGTACGGCATACTATGGCACGCCGTTTTTCATCATTTTTGAGGATTTGAAAAAAATGAAAAATGAAAAAAACGGTGGGTTATAGCCCATGTTTTTTGAAATTTTGAAAAAAAAAGTTAGCCTCGTTTCTCATCATTTTGGACCGTGGGCTATAGCCCATATCGTACGGCATACTATGGCACGCCGTTTTTCATCATTTTTGAGGATTTGAAAAAAATGAAAAATGAAAAAAACGGTGGGTTATGGTTATAGCCCATGTTTTTTGAAATTTTGAAAAAAAAAGTTAGCCTCGTTTCTCATCATTTTGGACCGTGGGCTATAGCCCATATCGTACGGCATACTATGCACGCCGTTTTTCATCATTTTTGAGGATTTGAAAAAAATGAAAAATGAAAAAAACGGTGGGTTATAGCCCATGTTTTTTGAAATTTTGAAAAAAAAGTTAGCCTTGTTTCTCATCATTTTGGACCGTGGGCTATAGCCATATCGTACGGCATACTATGGCACGCCGTTTTTCATCATTTTTGAGGATTTGAAAAAATGAAAAATGAAAAAAACGGTGGGTTATAGCCCATGTTTTTTGAAATTTTGAAAAAAGAAGTTAGCCTCGTTTCTCATCATTTTGGACCGTGGGCTATAGCCCATATCGTACGGCATACTATGGCACGCCGTTTTTCATCATTTTTGAGGATTTGAAAAAAATGAAAAATGAAAAAAACGGTGGGTTATAGCCCATGTTTTTTGAAATTTTGAAAAAAAAAGTTAGCCTCGTTTCTCATCATTTTGGACCGTGGGCTATAGCCCATATCGTACGGCATACTATGGCACGCCGTTTTTCATCATTTTTGAGGATTTGAAAAAAATGAAAAATGAAAAAAACGGTGGGTTATAGCCCATGTTTTTTGAAATTTTGAAAAAAAAAGTTAGCCTCGTTTCTCATCATTTTGGACCGTGGGCTATAGCCCATATCGTACGGCATACTATGGCACGCCGTTTTTCATCATTTTTGAGGATTTGAAAAAAATGAAAAATGAAAAAAACGGTGGGTTATAGCCCATGTTTTTTGAAATTTTGAAAAAAAAGTTAGCCTCGTTTCTCATCATTTTGGACCGTGGGCTATAGCCCATATCGTACGGCATACTATGGCACGCCGTTTTTCATCATTTTTGAGGATTTGAAAAAAATGAAAAATGAAAAAAACGGTGGGTTATAGCCCATGTTTTTTGAAATTTTGAAAAAAAAAGTTAGCCTCGTTTCTCATCATTTTGGACCGTGGGCTATAGCCCATATCGTACGGCATACTATGGCACGCCGTTTTTCATCATTTTTGAGGATTTGAAAAAAATGAAAAATGAAAAAAACGGTGGGTTATAGCCCATGTTTTTTGAAATTTTGAAAAAAAAAGTTAGCCTCGTTTCTCATCATTTTGGACCGTGGGCTATAGCCCATATCGTACGGCATACTATGGCACGCCGTTTTTCATCATTTTTGAGGATTTGAAAAAAATGAAAAATGAAAAAAACGGTGGGTTATAGCCCATGTTTTTTGAAATTTTGAAAAAAAAAGTTAGCCTCGTTTCTCATCATTTTGGACCGTGGGCTATAGCCCATATCGTACGGCATACTATGGCACGCCGTTTTTCATCATTTTTGAGGATTTGAAAAAAATGAAAAATGAAAAAAACGGTGGGTTATAGCCCATGTTTTTTGAAATTTTGAAAAAAAAGTTAGCCTCGTTTCTCATCATTTTGGACCGTGGGCTATAGCCCATATCGTACGGCATACTATGGCACGCCGTTTTTCATCATTTTTGAGGATTTGAAAAAAATGAAAAATGAAAAAAACGGTGGGTTATAGCCCATGTTTTTGAAATTTTGAAAAAAAAAGTTAGCCTCGTTTCTCATCATTTTGGACCGTGGGCTATAGCCCATATCGTACGGCATACTATGGCACGCCGTTTTTCATCATTTTTGAGGATTTGAAAAAAATGAAAAATGAAAAAAACGGTGGGTTATAGCCCATGTTTTTTGAAATTTTGAAAAAAAAAGTTAGCCTCGTTTCTCATCATTTTGGACCGTGGGCTATAGCCCATATCGTACGGCATACTATGGCACGCCGTTTTTCATCATTTTTGAGGATTTGAAAAAAATGAAAAATGAAAAAAACGGTGGGTTATAGCCCATGTTTTTTGAAATTTTGAAAAAAAAAGTTAGCCTCGTTTCTCATCATTTTGGACCGTGGGCTATAGCCCATATCGTACGGCATACTATGGCACGCCGTTTTTCATCATTTTTGAGGATTTGAAAAAAATGAAAAATGAAAAAAACGGTGGGTTATAGCCCATGTTTTTTGAAATTTTGAAAAAAAAAGTTAGCCTCGTTTCTCATCATTTTGGACCGTGGGCTATAGCCCATATCGTACGGCATACTATGGCACGCCGTTTTTCATCATTTTTGAGGATTTGAAAAAAATGAAAAATGAAAAAAACGGTGGGTTATAGCCCATGTTTTTTGAAATTTTGAAAAAAAAAGTTAGCCTCGTTTCTCATCATTTTGGACCGTGGGCTATAGCCCATATCGTACGGCATACTATGGCACGCCGTTTTTCATCATTTTTGAGGATTTGAAAAAAATGAAAAATGAAAAAAACGGTGGGTTATAGCCCATGTTTTTTGAAATTTTGAAAAAAAAAGTTAGCCTCGTTTCTCATCATTTTGGACCGTGGGCTATAGCCCATATCGTACGGCATACTATGGCACGCCGTTTTTCATCATTTTTGAGGATTTGAAAAAAATGAAAAATGAAAAAAACGGTGGGTTATAGCCCATGTTTTTTGAATTTTGAAAAAAAAAGTTAGCCTCGTTTCTCATCATTTTGGACCGTGGGCTATAGCCCATATCGTACGGCATACTATGGCACGCCGTTTTTCATCATTTTTGAGGATTTGAAAAAAATGAAAAATGAAAAAAACGGTGGGTTATAGCCCATGTTTTTTGAAATTTTGAAAAAAAAGTTAGCCTCGTTTCTCATCATTTTGGACCGTGGGCTATAGCCCATATCGTACGGCATACTATGGCACGCCGTTTTTCATCATTTTTGAGGATTTGAAAAAATGAAAAATGAAAAAAACGGTGGGTTATAGCCCATGTTTTTTGAAATTTTGAAAAAAAAAGTTAGCCTCGTTTCTCATCATTTTGGACCGTGGGCTATAGCCCATATCGTACGGCATACTATGGCACGCCGTTTTTCATCATTTTTGAGGATTTGAAAAAAATGAAAAATGAAAAAAACGGTGGGTTATAGCCCATGTTTTTTGAAATTTTGAAAAAAAAGTTAGCCTCGTTTCTCATCATTTTGGACCGTGGGCTATAGCCCATATCGTACGGCATACTATGGCACGCCGTTTTTCATCATTTTTGAGGATTTGAAAAAAATGAAAAATGAAAAAACGGTGGGTTATAGCCCATGTTTTTTGAAATTTTGAAAAAAAAAGTTAGCCTCGTTTCTCATCATTTTGGACCGTGGGCTATAGCCCATATCGTACGGCATACTATGGCACGCCGTTTTTCATCATTTTGAGGATTTGAAAAAAATGAAAAATGAAAAAAAACGGTGGGTTATAGCCCATGTTTTTTGAAATTTTGAAAAAAAAAGTTAGCCTCGTTTCTCATCATTTTGGACCGTGGGCTATAGCCCATATCGTACGGCATACTATGGCACGCCGTTTTTCATCATTTTTGAGGATTTGAAAAAAATGAAAAATGAAAAAAACGGTGGGTTATAGCCCATGTTTTTTGAAATTTTGAAAAAAAAAGTTAGCCTCGTTTCTCATCATTTTGGACCGTGGGCTATAGCCCATATCGTACGGCATACTATGGCACGCCGTTTTTCATCATTTTTGAGGATTTGAAAAAAATGAAAAATGAAAAAAACGGTGGGTTATAGCCCATGTTTTTTGAAATTTTGAAAAAAAAAGTTAGCCTCGTTTCTCATCATTTTGGACCGTGGCTATAGCCCATATCGTACGGCATACTATGGCACGCCGTTTTTCATCATTTTTGAGGATTTGAAAAAAATGAAAAATGAAAAAAACGGTGGGTTATAGCCCATGTTTTTTGAAATTTTGAAAAAAAAAGTTAGCCTCGTTTCTCATCATTTTGGACCGTGGGCTATAGCCCATATCGTACGGCATACTATGGCACGCCGTTTTTCATCATTTTTGAGGATTTGAAAAAAATGAAAAATGAAAAAAACGGTGGGTTATAGCCCATGTTTTTTGAAATTTTGAAAAAAAAAAGTTAGCCTCGTTTCTCATCATTTTGGACCGTGGGCTATAGCCCATATCGTACGGCATACTATGGCACGCCGTTTTTCATCATTTTTGAGGATTTGAAAAAAATGAAAAATGAAAAAAACGGTGGGTTATAGCCCATGTTTTTTGAAATTTTGAAAAAAAAGTTAGCCTCGTTTCTCATCATTTTGGACCGTGGGCTATAGCCCATATCGTACGGCATACTATGGCACGCCGTTTTTCATCATTTTTGAGGATTTGAAAAAAATGAAAAATGAAAAAAACGGTGGGTTATAGCCCATGTTTTTTGAAATTTTGAAAAAAAAAGTTAGCCTCGTTTCTCATCATTTTGGACCGTGGCTATAGCCCATATCGTACGGCATACTATGGCACGCCGTTTTTCATCATTTTTGAGGATTTGAAAAAATGAAAAATGAAAAAAACGGTGGGTTATAGCCCATGTTTTTTGAAATTTGAAAAAAAAAGTTAGCCTCGTTTCTCATCATTTTGGACCGTGGGCTATAGCCCATATCGTACGGCATACTATGGCACGCCGTTTTTCATCATTTTTGAGGATTTGAAAAAAATGAAAAATGAAAAAAACGGTGGGTTATAGCCCATGTTTTTTGAAATTTTGAAAAAAAAAGTTAGCCTCGTTTCTCATCATTTTGGACCGTGGGCTATAGCCCATATCGTACGGCATACTATGGCACGCCGTTTTTCATCATTTTTGAGGATTTGAAAAAATGAAAAATGAAAAAAACGGTGGGTTATAGCCCATGTTTTTTGAAATTTTGAAAAAAAAAGTTAGCCTCGTTTCTCATCATTTTGGACCGTGGGCTATAGCCCATATCGTACGGCATACTATGGCACGCCGTTTTTCATCATTTTTGAGGATTTGAAAAAATGAAAAATGAAAAAAACGGTGGGTTATAGCCCATGTTTTTTGAAATTTTGAAAAAAAAAGTTAGCCTCGTTTCTCATCATTTTGGACCGTGGGCTATAGCCCATATCGTACGGCATACTATGGCACGCCGTTTTTCATCATTTTTGAGGATTTGAAAAAAATGAAAAATGAAAAAAACGGTGGGTTATAGCCCATGTTTTTTGAAATTTTGAAAAAAAAAGTTAGCCTCGTTTCTCATCATTTTGGACCGTGGGCTATAGCCCATATCGTACGGCATACTATGGCACGCCGTTTTTCATCATTTTTGAGGATTTGAAAAAAATGAAAAATGAAAAAAAACGGTGGGTTATAGCCCATGTTTTTTGAAATTTTGAAAAAAAAAGTTAGCCTCGTTTCTCATCATTTTGGACCGTGGGCTATAGCCCATATCGTACGGCATACTATGGCACGCCGTTTTTCATCATTTTTGAGGATTTGAAAAAAATGAAAAATGAAAAAAACGGTGGGTTATAGCCCATGTTTTTTGAAATTTTGAAAAAAAAAGTTAGCCTCGTTTCTCATCATTTTGGACCGTGGGCTATAGCCCATATCGTACGGCATACTATGGCACGCCGTTTTTCATCATTTTTGAGGATTTGAAAAAATGAAAAATGAAAAAAACGGTGGGTTATAGCCCATGTTTTTGAAATTTTGAAAAAAAAAGTTAGCCTCGTTTCTCATCATTTTGGACCGTGGGCTATAGCCCATATCGTACGGCATACTATGGCACGCCGTTTTTCATCATTTTTGAGGATTTGAAAAAAATGAAAAATGAAAAAAAACGGTGGGTTATAGCCCATGTTTTTGAAATTTTGAAAAAAAAAGTTAGCCTCGTTTCTCATCATTTTGGACCGTGGGCTATAGCCCATATCGTACGGCATACTATGGCACGCCGTTTTTCATCATTTTTGAGGATTTGAAAAAAATGAAAAATGAAAAAAACGGTGGGTTATAGCCCATGTTTTTTGAAATTTTGAAAAAAAAAGTTAGCCTCGTTTCTCATCATTTTGGACCGTGGGCTATAGCCCATATCGTACGGCATACTATGGCACGCCGTTTTTCATCATTTTTGAGGATTTGAAAAAAATGAAAAATGAAAAAAAACGGTGGGTTATAGCCCATGTTTTTTGAAATTTTGAAAAAAAAAGTTAGCCTCGTTTCTCATCATTTTGGACCGTGGGCTATAGCCCATATCGTACGGCATACTATGGCACGCCGTTTTTCATCATTTTTGAGGATTTGAAAAAAATGAAAAATGAAAAAAACGGTGGGTTATAGCCCATGTTTTTTGAAATTTTGAAAAAAAAAGTTAGCCTCGTTTCTCATCATTTTGGACCGTGGGCTATAGCCCATATCGTACGGCATACTATGGCACGCCGTTTTTCATCATTTTTGAGGATTTGAAAAAAATGAAAAATGAAAAAAACGGTGGGTTATAGCCCATGTTTTTTGAAATTTTGAAAAAAAAAGTTAGCCTCGTTTCTCATCATTTTGGACCGTGGGCTATAGCCCATATCGTACGGCATACTATGGCACGCCGTTTTTCATCATTTTTGAGGATTTGAAAAAAATGAAAAATGAAAAAAACGGTGGGTTATAGCCCATGTTTTTTGAAATTTTGAAAAAAAAAGTTAGCCTCGTTTCTCATCATTTTGGACCGTGGGCTATAGCCCATATCGTACGGCATACTATGGCACGCCGTTTTTCATCATTTTTGAGGATTTGAAAAAAATGAAAAATGAAAAAAACGGTGGGTTATAGCCCATGTTTTTTGAAATTTTGAAAAAAAAGTTAGCCTCGTTTCTCATCATTTTGGACCGTGGGCTATAGCCCATATCGTACGGCATACTATGGCACGCCGTTTTTCATCATTTTTGAGGATTTGAAAAAAATGAAAAATGAAAAAAACGGTGGGTTATAGCCCATGTTTTTTGAAATTTTGAAAAAAAAGTTAGCCTCGTTTCTCATCATTTTGGACCGTGGGCTATAGCCCATATCGTACGGCATACTATGGCACGCCGTTTTTCATCATTTTTGAGGATTTGAAAAAAATGAAAAATGAAAAAAACGGTGGGTTATAGCCCATGTTTTTTGAAATTTTGAAAAAAAAGTTAGCCTCGTTTCTCATCATTTTGGACCGTGGGCTATAGCCCATATCGTACGGCATACTATGGCACGCCGTTTTTCATCATTTTTGAGGATTTGAAAAAAATGAAAATGAAAAAAACGGTGGGTTATAGCCCATGTTTTTAATTTTGAAAAAAAAAGTTAGCCTCGTTTCTCATCATTTTGGACCGTGGGCTATAGCCCATATCGTACGGCATACTATGGCACGCCGTTTTTCATCATTTTTGAGGATTTGAAAAAAATGAAAAATGAAAAAAACGGTGGGTTATAGCCCATGTTTTTTGAAATTTTGAAAAAAAAAGTTAGCCTCGTTTCTCATCATTTTGGACCGTGGGCTATAGCCCATATCGTACGGCATACTATGGCACGCCGTTTTTCATCATTTTTGAGGATTTGAAAAAAATGAAAAATGAAAAAAACGGTGGGTTATAGCCCATGTTTTTTGAAATTTTGAAAAAAAAAGTTAGCCTCGTTTCTCATCATTTTGGACCGTGGGCTATAGCCCATATCGTACGGCATACTATGGCACGCCGTTTTTCATCATTTTTGAGGATTTGAAAAAAATGAAAAATGAAAAAAACGGTGGGTTATAGCCCATGTTTTTTGAAATTTTGAAAAAAAAAGTTAGCCTCGTTTCTCATCATTTTGGACCGTGGGCTATAGCCCATATCGTACGGCATACTATGGCACGCCGTTTTTCATCATTTTTGAGGATTTGAAAAAAATGAAAAATGAAAAAAACGGTGGGTTATAGCCCATGTTTTTTGAAATTTTGAAAAAAAAAGTTAGCCTCGTTTCTCATCATTTTGGACCGTGGGCTATAGCCCATATCGTACGGCATACTATGGCACGCCGTTTTTCATCATTTTTGAGGATTTGAAAAAAATGAAAAATGAAAAAAACGGTGGGTTATAGCCCATGTTTTTTGAAATTTTGAAAAAAAAAGTTAGCCTCGTTTCTCATCATTTTGGACCGTGGGCTATAGCCCATATCGTACGGCATACTATGGCACGCCGTTTTTCATCATTTTTGAGGATTTGAAAAAAATGAAAAATGAAAAAAACGGTGGGTTATAGCCCATGTTTTTTGAAATTTTGAAAAAAAAAGTTAGCCTCGTTTCTCATCATTTTGGACCGTGGGCTATAGCCCATATCGTACGGCATACTATGGCACGCCGTTTTTCATCATTTTTGAGGATTTGAAAAAAATGAAAAATGAAAAAAACGGTGGGTTATAGCCCATGTTTTTTGAAATTTTGAAAAAAAAAGTTAGCCTCGTTTCTCATCATTTTGGACCGTGGGCTATAGCCCATATCGTACGGCATACTATGGCACGCCGTTTTTCATCATTTTTGAGGATTTGAAAAAAATGAAAAATGAAAAAAACGGTGGGTTATAGCCCATGTTTTTTGAAATTTTGAAAAAAAAAGTTAGCCTCGTTTCTCATCATTTTGGACCGTGGGCTATAGCCCATATCGTACGGCATACTATGGCACGCCGTTTTTCATCATTTTTGAGGATTTGAAAAAAATGAAAAATGAAAAAAACGGTGGGTTATAGCCCATGTTTTTTGAAATTTTGAAAAAAAAAGTTAGCCTCGTTTCTCATCATTTTGGACCGTGGGCTATAGCCCATATCGTACGGCATACTATGGCACGCCGTTTTTCATCATTTTTGAGGATTTGAAAAAAATGAAAAATGAAAAAAACGGTGGGTTATAGCCCATGTTTTTTGAAATTTTGAAAAAAAAAGTTAGCCTCGTTTCTCATCATTTTGGACCGTGGGCTATAGCCCATATCGTACGGCATACTATGGCACGCCGTTTTTCATCATTTTTGAGGATTTGAAAAAAATGAAAAATGAAAAAAACGGTGGGTTATAGCCCATGTTTTTTGAAATTTTGAAAAAAAAAGTTAGCCTCGTTTCTCATCATTTTGGACCGTGGGCTATAGCCCATATCGTACGTCATACTATGGCACGCCGTTTTTCATCATTTTTGAGGATTTGAAAAAAATGAAAAATGAAAAAAACGGTGGGTTATAGCCCATGTTTTTTGAAATTTTGAAAAAAAAAGTTAGCCTCGTTTCTCATCATTTTGGACCGTGGGCTATAGCCCATATCGTACGGCATACTATGGCACGCCGTTTTTCATCATTTTTGAGGATTTGAAAAAAATGAAAAATGAAAAAAACGGTGGGTTATAGCCCATGTTTTTTGAAATTTTGAAAAAAAAGTTAGCCTCGTTTCTCATCATTTTGGACCGTGGGCTATAGCCCATATCGTACGGCATACTATGGCACGCCGTTTTTCATCATTTTTGAGGATTTGAAAAAAATGAAAATGAAAAAAAACGGTGGGTTATAGCCCATGTTTTTTGAAATTTTGAAAAAAAAGTTAGCCTCGTTTCTCATCATTTTGGACCGTGGGCTATAGCCCATATCGTACGGCATACTATGGCACGCCGTTTTTCATCATTTTTGAGGATTTGAAAAAAATGAAAATGAAAAAACGGTGGGTTATAGCCCATGTTTTTTGAAATTTTGGAAAAAAAAGTTAGCCTCGTTTCTCATCATTTTGGACCGTGGGCTATAGCCCATATCGTACGGCATACTATGGCACGCCGTTTTTCATCATTTTTGAGGATTTGAAAAAAATGAAAAATGAAAAAAACGGTGGGTTATAGCCCATGTTTTTTGAAATTTTGGAAAAAAAAGTTAGCCTCGTTTCTCATCATTTTGGACCGTGGGCTATAGCCCATATCGTACGGCATACTATGGCACGCCGTTTTTCATCATTTTTGAGGATTTGAAAAAAATGAAAAATGAAAAAAACGGTGGGTTATAGCCCATGTTTTTTGAAATTTTGGAAAAAAAAGTTAGCCTCGTTTCTCATCATTTTGGACCGTGGGCTATAGCCCATATCGTACGGCATACTATGGCACGCCGTTTTTCATCATTTTTGAGGATTTGAAAAAAATGAAAAATGAAAAAAACGGTGGGTTATAGCCCATGTTTTTTTGAAATTTTGAAAAAAAAGTTAGCCTCGTTTCTCATCATTTTGGACCGTGGGCTATAGCCCATATCGTACGGCATACTATGGCACGCCGTTTTTCATCATTTTTGAGGATTTGAAAAAAATGAAAAATGAAAAAAACGGTGTGTTATAGCCCATGTTTTTTGAAATTTTGAAAAAAAAAGTTAGCCTCGTTTCTCATCATTTTGGACCGTGGGCTATAGCCCATATCGTACGGCATACTATGGCACGCCGTTTTTCATCATTTTTGAGGATTTGAAAAAAATGAAAAATGAAAAAAACGGTGGGTTATAGCCCATGTTTTTGAAATTTTGAAAAAAAAGTTAGCCTCGTTTCTCATCATTTTGGACCGTGGGCTATAGCCCATATCGTACGGCATACTATGGCACGCCGTTTTTCATCATTTTTGAGGATTGAAAAAAATGAAAAATGAAAAAAACGGTGGGTTATAGCCCATGTTTTTTGAAATTTTGGAAAAAAAAGTTAGCCTCGTTTCTCATCATTTTGGACCGTGGGCTACAGCCCATATCGTACGGCATACTATGGCACGCCGTTTTTCATCATTTTTGAGGATTTGAAAAAAATGAAAAATGAAAAAAACGGTGGGTTATAGCCCATGTTTTTTGAAATTTTGAAAAAAAAAGTTAGCCTCGTTTCTCATCATTTTGGACCGTGGGCTATAGCCCATATCGTACGGCATACTATGGCACGCCGTTTTTCATCATTTTTGAGGATTTGAAAAAAATGAAAAATGAAAAAAACGGTGGGTTATAGCCCATGTTTTTGAAATTTTGAAAAAAAAAGTTAGCCTCGTTTCTCATCATTTTGGACCGTGGGCTATAGCCCATATCGTACGGCATACTATGGCACGCCGTTTTTCATCATTTTTGAGGATCTTGAAAAAAATGAAAAATGAAAAAAAAACGGTGGGTTATAGCCCATGTTTTTGAAATTTTGAAAAAAAAGTTAGCCTCGTTTCTCATCATTTTGGACCGTGGGCTATAGCCCATATCGTACGGCATACTATGGCACGCCGTTTTTCATCATTTTTGAGGATTTGAAAAAAATGAAAAATGAAAAAAACGGTGGGTTATAGCCCATGTTTTTTGAAATTAAAAAAAAAAAGTTAACCTCGTTTCTCATCATTTTGGACCGTGGGCTATAGCCCATATCGTACGGCATACTATGGCACGCCGTTTTTCATCATTTTTGAGGATTTGAAAAAAATGAAAAATGAAAAAAACGGTGGGTTATAGCCCATGTTTTTTGAAATTTTGAAAAAAAAAGTTAGCCTCGTTTCTCATCATTTTGGACCGTGGGCTATAGCCCATATCGTACGGCATACTATGGCACGCCGTTTTTCATCATTTTTGAGGATTTGAAAAAAATGAAAAATGAAAAAAACGGTGGGTTATAGCCCATGTTTTTTGAAATTTTGGAAAAAAAAGTTAGCCTCGTTTCTCATCATTTTGGACCGTGGGCTATAGCCCATATCGTACGGCATACTATGGCACGCCGTTTTCATCATTTTTGAGGATTTGAAAAAAATGAAAAATGAAAAAAACGGTGGGTTATAGCCCATGTTTTTTGAAATTTTGAAAAAAAAGTTAGCCTCGTTTCTCATCATTTTGGACCGTGGGCTATAGCCCATATCGTACGGCATACTATGGCACGCCGTTTTTCATCATTTTTGAGGATTTGAAAAAAATGAAAAATGAAAAAAACGGTGGGTTATAGCCCATGTTTTTGAAATTTTGGAAAAAAAAGTTAGCCTCGTTTCTCATCATTTTGGACCGTGGGCTATAGCCCATATCGTACGGCATACTATGGCACGCCGTTTTTCATCATTTTGAGGATTTGAAAAAAATGAAAAATGAAAAAAACGGTGGGTTATAGCCCATGTTTTTTGAAATTTTGAAAAAAAAGTTAGCCTCGTTTCTCATCATTTTGGACCGTGGGCTATAGCCCATATCGTACGGCATACTATGGCACGCCGTTTTTCATCATTTTTGAGGATTTGAAAAAAATGAAAAATGAAAAAAACGGTGGGTTATAGCCCATGTTTTTTGAAATTTTGAAAAAAAAAGTTAGCCTCGTTTCTCATCATTTTGGACCGTGGGCTATAGCCCATATCGTACGGCATACTATGGCACGCCGTTTTTCATCATTTTTGAGGATTTGAAAAAAATGAAAAATGAAAAAAACGGTGGGTTATAGCCCATGTTTTTTGAAATTTTGAAAAAAAAGTTAGCCTCGTTTCTCATCATTTTGGACCGTGGGCTATAGCCCATATCGTACGGCATACTATGGCACGCCGTTTTTCATCATTTTTGAGGATTTGAAAAAAATGAAAAATGAAAAAAACGGTGGGTTATAGCCCATGTTTTTTGAAATTTTGGAAAAAAAAGTTAGCCTCGTTTCTCATCATTTTGGACCGTGGGCTATAGCCCATATCGTACGGCATACTATGGCACGCCGTTTTTCATCATTTTTGAGGATTTGAAAAAAATGAAAAATGAAAAAAACGGTGGGTTATAGCCCATGTTTTTTGAAATTTTGGAAAAAAAAGTTAGCCTCGTTTCTCATCATTTTGGACCGTGGGCTATAGCCCATATCGTACGGCATACTATGGCACGCCGTTTTTCATCATTTTTGAGGATTTGAAAAAAATTAAAAATGAAAAAAACGGTGGGTTATAGCCCATGTTTTTGAAATTTTGGAAAAAAAAGTTAGCCTCGTTTCTCATCATTTTGGACCGTGGGCTATAGCCCATATCGTACGTCATACTATGGCACGCCGTTTTTCATAATTTTTGAGGATTTGAAAAAAATGAAAAATGAAAAAAACGGTGGGTTATAGCCCATGTTTTTTTGAAATTTTGAAAAAAAAGTTAGCCTCGTTTCTCATCATTTTGGACCGTGGGCTATAGCCCATATCGTACGGCATACTATGGCACGCCGTTTTTCATCATTTTTGAGGATTTGAAAAAAATGAAAAATGAAAAAAACGGTGGGTTATAGCCCATGTTTTTTTGAAATTTTGAAAAAAAAGTTAGCCTCGTTTCTCATCATTTTGGACCGTGGGCTATAGCCCATATCGTACGGCATACTATGGCACGCCGTTTTTCATCATTTTTGAGGATTTGAAAAAAATGAAAAATGAAAAAAACGGTGGGTTATAGCCCATGTTTTTTGAAATTTTGAAAAAAAGTTAGCCTCGTTTCTCATCATTTTGGACCGTGGGCTATAGCCCATATCGTACGGCATACTATGGCACGCCGTTTTTCATCATTTTTGAGGATTTGAAAAAATGAAAAATGAAAAAAACGGTGGGTTATAGCCCATGTTTTTTGAAATTTTGAAAAAAAAGTTAGCCTCGTTTCTCATCATTTTGGACCGTGGGCTATAGCCCATATCGTACGGCATACTATGGCACGCCGTTTTTCATCATTTTTGAGGATTTGAAAAAAATGAAAAATGAAAAAAACGGTGGGTTATAGCCCATGTTTTTTGAAATTTTGAAAAAAAGTTAGCCTCGTTTCTCATCATTTTGGACCGTGGGCTATAGCCCATATCGTACGGCATACTATGGCACGCCGTTTTTCATCATTTTTGAGGATTTGAAAAAATGAAAAATGAAAAAAACGGTGGGTTATAGCCCATGTTTTTTGAAATTTTGAAAAAAAAGTTAGCCTCGTTTCTCATCATTTTGGACCGTGGGCTATAGCCCATATCGTACGGCATACTATGGCACGCCGTTTTTCATCATTTTTGAGGATTTGAAAAAAATGAAAAATGAAAAAAACGGTGGGTTATAGCCCATGTTTTTTGAAATTTTGGAAAAAAAAGTTAGCCTCGTTTCTCATCATTTTGGACCGTGGGCTATAGCCCATATCGTACGGCATACTATGGCACGCCGTTTTTCATCATTTTTGAGGATTTGAAAAAAATGAAAAATGAAAAAAACGGTGGGTTATAGCCCATGTTTTTTGAAATTTTGGAAAAAAAGTTAGCCTCGTTTCTCATCATTTTGGACCGTGGGCTATAGCCCATATCGTACGGCATACTATGGCACGCCGTTTTTCATCATTTTTGAGGATTTGAAAAAAATGAAAAATGAAAAAAACGGTGGGTTATAGCCCATGTTTTTTGAAATTTTGAAAAAAAAAGTTAGCCTCGTTTCTCATCATTTTGGACCGTGGGCTATAGCCCATATCGTACGGCATACTATGGCACGCCGTTTTTCATCATTTTGAGGATTTGAAAAAAATGAAAAATGAAAAAAACGGTGGGTTATAGCCCATGTTTTTTGAAATTTTGAAAAAAAAGTTAGCCTCGTTTCTCATCATTTTGGACCGTGGGCTATAGCCCATATCGTACGGCATACTATGGCACGCCGTTTTTCATCATTTTTGAGGATTTGAAAAAAATGAAAAATGAAAAAAACGGTGGGTTATAGCCCATGTTTTTTGAAATTTTGAAAAAAAAGTTAGCCTCGTTTCTCATCATTTTGGACCGTGGGCTATAGCCCATATCGTACGGCATACTATGGCACGCCGTTTTTCATCATTTTTGAGGATTTGAAAAAAATGAAAAATGAAAAAAACGGTGGGTTATAGCCCATGTTTTTTGAAATTTTGAAAAAAAGTTAGCCTCGTTTCTCATCATTTTGGACCGTGGGCTATAGCCCATATCGTACGGCATACTATGGCACGCCGTTTTTCATCATTTTTGAGGATTTGAAAAAAATGAAAAATGAAAAAACGGTGGGTTATAGCCCATGTTTTTTGAAATTTTGAAAAAAAGTTAGCCTCGTTTCTCATCATTTTGGACCGTGGGCTATAGCCCATATCGTACGGCATACTATGGCACGCCGTTTTTCATCATTTTGAGGATTTGAAAAAAATGAAAAATGAAAAAAACGGTGGGTTATAGCCCATGTTTTTTGAAATTTTGAAAAAAAAGTTAGCCTCGTTTCTCATCATTTTGGACCGTGGGCTATAGCCCATATCGTACGGCATACTATGGCACGCCGTTTTTCATCATTTTTGA
>NW_027666146.1:0-17935 GCF_963924005.1 Protomyctophum bolini
ACATACATACATTTCAGAAGTTTTAGCAGTTTTTAAGGACCCACTTTTAGGCCAGTGCACCAGAGCATGCTTTTGCCTTTTTTTTTTAAAACCCTATCCATTTTAACCAAATACATACATACATACATACATACAGGGGGGTGGACGCCTCTGCCTTGCATAGTCCCCAGTGAATAGGCATTTTGCCCTTCACTGGTAACCTTATTTTGGATTTGTTTTAAATATAGGAAGGTTTTATGGGCTGGGCTTTTTACTAAAGAGCCCCCCCTTTTAAAATACTACACACATACATACATACCCACCTACATGCATACATTTCAGACGTTTTAGCAGTTTTTAAGGACCCACTTTTAGGCCAGTGCACCAGAGCAAGCTTTTGCCTTTTTTTAAACCCCACCCATTTTAACCAAATACATACATACATACAATACATACATACGGTATGCGGTCTAGCTTAACTTGGACTCAGGGGGGGTGGACGCCTCTGCCTTGCATAGTCCCCAGTGAATAGGCATTTTGCCCTTCACTGGTAACCTTATTTTGGATTTGTTTTAAATATATGAAGGTTTTATGGGCTGGGCTTTTTACTAAAAAGCCCCCCCTTTTAAAATACTACACACATACATACATTTCAGACGTTTTAGCAGTTTTTAAGGACCCACTTTTAGGCCAGTGCACCAGAGCAAGCTTTTGCCTTTTTTTAAACCCCACCCATTTTAACCAAATACATACATACACATGTATGGTTAGTGATAGGTTAAGTGATGCAGAGCGACTGAGATGGATTTTCGAACAAAAGATATTTGCATTAGCAGAATATATAGAGAAAGCTTGGGACATGAGGACAAAGAAAACTTATATGTGACGTATTATTTATTATATTATTTTATTTTATGATAATGTTTATTTCCGTTTTTGTTTTGATCAATTGTGTAACTTCTGTGTGGGAAGTGAACGTGATATTGTTTATTTATGTTGTTGGTGTCTTATAATCCCGTAAGGGATGGGTCTTAATTGACAAGACACGGAAATAAAAATTCATTCATTCATTCATTCATTCATTCATTCATTCTCGATACACATACATGTACATATATCATTTCCCCGCGGTGGTTATAAGTCGTGATCTGCGGGTTCTTTGCCTGCCGGCGAGTACCGCAACTATTGCCTCATGCACTGCATGCAAGAATGCCTAGATGAGCGTTTTCTTCAGCTTCAGAGCATTAACACATTCTGAACGGGAACCCCTTTTGGTGTCAGCGTCATGTTATGCTTTAAAGCTATTGAAAAATAG
Organism: Protomyctophum bolini; assembly: GCF_963924005.1. Classification (NCBI taxonomy): domain Eukaryota; kingdom Metazoa; phylum Chordata; class Actinopteri; order Myctophiformes; family Myctophidae; genus Protomyctophum; species Protomyctophum bolini. The sequence goes on from NW_027666146.1 coordinate 1,295, forward strand.
CAGATCTACAAGCTCATAGCGCGCCACCGAGTGGCGCGCTACGAGCTTGTAGGTCTGCTATTTTTAGAAAAATAGAAGAGCGACTGACATTTAGAAGACATTTTTTTAGAATCTGATCTCAGGTCAGAATGGAAAACTGTCAGGATGTTCTCATTTTTTAGAATCTGATCTCAGGTCAGAATGGAAAACTGTCAGGATGTAGAAGACATTTTTTTAGAATCTGATCTCAGGTCAGAATGAAAACTGTCAGGATGTAGAAGACATTTTTTAGAATCTGATCTCAGGTCAGAATGGAAAACTGTCAGGATGTAGAAGACATTTTTTAGAATCTGATCTCGGGTCAGAATGAAAACTGTCAGGATGTAGAAGACATTTTTTTAGAATCTGATCTCGGGTCAGAATGGAAAACTGTCAGGATGTATAAGACATTTTTTAGAATCTGATCTCAGGTCAGAATGGAAAACTGTCAGGATGTAGAAGACATTTTTTAGAATCTGATCTCGGGTCAGAATGAAAACTGTCAGGATGTAGAAGACATTTTTTTAGAATCTGATCTCGGGTCAGAATGGAAAACTGTCAGGATGTATAAGACATTTTTTAGAATCTGATCTCAGGTCAGAATGGAAAACTGTCAGGATGTAGAAGACATTTTTTAGAATCTGATCTCGGGTCAGAATGAAAACTGTCAGGATGTAGAAGACATTTTTTTAGAATCTGATCTCGGGTCAGAATGGAAAACTGTCAGGATGTATAAGACATTTTTTAGAATCTGATCTCAGGTCAGAATGGGTTATCATCCTCCTCAGATAATAAAGCACGTTAGCCGCCCTGCATCTGTTCACGCCAGCTCCCACTGAGCAGCACGGCTATACGCTGGGAGACAAGAAACCTCACCGCTGTGTGTGTGTGTGTGTGTGTGTGTGTGTGTGTGTGTGTATGTGTGTGTGTGTGTGTGTGTGTGTGTGTACCACACGGGTATTGCGTGTGTGTGCATTTGTGCGCTCGTGATGTGTGTGTGTGTGTGTGTGTGTACCGCACGGGCATTGCGTGTGTGAGCATTTGTGCGTTCATAGTGTGTGTGTGTGTGTGTGTGTGTGTGTGTGTGTGTGTGTGTGTGTGCGTGCGTGCGAGCTAGAGGGTCAGGTTAGGGATTATACAGTAAGAAGTAATGATAACATACCAATTGCTAGATTGAGGGTGCGTTTCTTTAACCCATTCTGACCTGAGATCAGATTCATATACGAGGTATCCACTGCGGACACACACTGGTCCGATGAACCCATTCTGACCTGAGATCAGATTCTATAAAAATGTCAGTCGTTCTTCGATTTTTTCAAAAATAGCAGACCTATACAAGCTCATAGCGCGCGCACTATGAGCTTGTAGATCTGCTATTTTTCAATAGCTAAAGCATAACATGATGCTAACACCAAAAGGGGTGGCCGTTCAGAATGGGTTAATCTATTCTCCCCCCCACACACCCACAGCCCCCCCCCCCCCCCCACCCCCCCCCGCAAGACATTTTTGGCAGCTATCTACCCCCCTCATATCCCCCCCCCCCCCCCCCCCCTCTCTGCTTGTCGGATAAGTCTTGGCTGTACACATTCAGTAGTAACAGAATAACTAAACAGAAAAAACACCCTGAATGTGCAGTGGTTTGAGACGAATCCACTTCACAACGCTGCAGAAACAGTGCATGTTAAGGGGGCACGGTGGGACAGTTGGTAGTGCTGTCGCCTCACAGCTAGAAGGTCCTGGGTTCGATTCCCGCTCGGGGCGCTGTGGGCGCTGCTGGCGGCGTGTTCCCTCCTCCGCGTCATCAGTGCCCATACCCGAAGGCGGGGTTGGCGAAAGGGCCTTTCTGTGTGTAGTTTGCATGTTCTCCCCGTGTCCCCTAGGGTAGGTATACCCTCACATGTTCTCCCCGTGTCCCCTAGGGTAGATATACCCTCACATGTTCTCCCCGTGTCCCCTAGGGTAGGTACCCTCACATGTTCTCCCCGTGTCCCCTAGGGTAGATATACCCTCACATGTTCTCCCCGTGTCCCCTAGGGTAGGTATACCCTCACATGTTCTCCCCGTGTCCCCTAGGGTAGATATACCCTCACATGTTCTCCCCGTGTCCCCTATAGGGTAGGTACCCTCACATGTTCTCCCTGTGTCCCCTAGGGTAGGTACCCTCACATGTTCTCCCCGTGTCCCCTATAGGGTAGATATACCCTCACAAAAGAGCATGCAGTAATCCTGGTCTCTAAACTGCCTCCCCCTGGCCAGCCGGGGCGCCTGATGGAGGGGAAAGGAACTGGTTGGAATAACGTGCTCCGTTCCACGCGCTACGTCCAACCAGGGAAACTCCCCCCTGTCAGGTGTAAAGGAGCAACTTGGACACTCAGGCATGAAGGAAGTCCGTTGCTCTCCCCTTGTCCCCCATATATGGGGACTAGGTTGCTCTCCCCTTGTCCCCCATATATGGGGACTAGGTTGGCGGAGGGTGTGTAGAGCCCAGGATCACATTAGATAATTGACACAGGGGTGAAAAATGGGTTACAACATCGTGTGATAAAAAAATATATAAAAAAAAAAAGAAACAGTGCATGATGTCGAGGACTGGAAGGTTTGAAAAGTCAATGTTATTGATTTGCAAACATGACCCGCTTTAAATCGCATTTTATGTCCAATGTATTTGTATTTAGTTTAGAAAGTATATTTAAAATAAGGCATTTGAAATTCAATTGAAAGTTACTTTTCCGGATTCCAATTGAAAAATAGCAACAAAAATAATCCAAGATTTAAAATTCAAATAATTAGCTGAAAATAGCTGATATACAGTGCAAGCTTAACCCATTTTGGGCATGGAACCCTTTATGGTGTTAGCATCATGTTATGCTTTAGCTATTGAAAAATAGCAGATCTACAAGCTCGTAGCGCGCCACTTGAGCTTGTTTTTGTTTTTTTTTATCGAAGAACGACTGACGTAGAAACATAGCTTTTTCAGAAAACTGTCAGGATGTAGAAGACATTTTTTAGAATCTGATCTCAGGTCAGAATGGAAAACTGTCAGGATGTAGAAGACATTTTTTAGAATCTGATCTCAGGTCAGAATGGAAAACTGTCAGGATGTAGAAGACATTTTTTAGAATCTGATCTCAGGTCAGAATGGGTGAAAGCTTGTAGATGGGTTATGTTTTGCTACGACAGTAATACGTCGCATCCCATCCCTGAGTTGAGGACGGGAGCTGTAAGGTTTGACAGGAATCCACTTCCACACAGAAACACACAACCAACGGTAAAGAGACTGTGACGTCTGGAGGACCGGAAGGACATCCCAGGGGATTCGTCTCCTCTCCTCTCAGACAACTTAATTGGCAGAGAACTTTGAGATCCGGTTATGTTTTGGCCACTGGCTGAAAACGATCAACTATAGGACAGTGACTATCAACCTTCTCTCTCTCTCTCTCCCTCTCCCTCTCCCTCTCTCCCTCCCTCTCTCTCTCTCCCTCTCTCCCTCCCTCTCCCTCTCCCTCTCCCTCTCTCTCTCCCTCTCTCCCTCTCTCCCTCTCTCAATCCCTCTCTCTCTCTCTCTCTGAAGAGACAAGACAACCGCACAGAATTTCGAAGGGTCAATTATGCATCTTTACAGCAACACGAACACTTTGTTTGGCCCCTCTGGCAAAACCAAAAGCTCCATCTCCATCTCCATCTCCATCTCCATGTCCACCCTTAAAGTTGCACTTTCTTTCCGTTCGTGTTACAAAGTCCCTCGTGACGCCCGAGAAAGAAATGTTTTATTACCGCCAACGAAGGCCGTGAAGTGCTTCCTCACACACACACACACACACACACACACACACACACACACACACACACACACACACACACACACACACACACACACACACACACACACACACACACACACACACACACACTGGATCCAATCTAGGGTGTCAGTGTAAAGTATGTGTCTTAAGGAGGGCCCATGGCAGTGGGCCCTGGGCCGGTGGCACCACCACACAGACACAGAGCTAAGCAGGGCCCATGGCAGTGGGCCCTGGGCCGGTGGCATCACCACACAGACACAGAGCTAAGGAGGGCCCATGGCAGTGGGCCCTGGGCCGGTGGCATCACCACGCAGACACAGAGCTAAGGAGGGCCCATGGCAGTGGGCCCTGGGCCGGTGGCATCACCACACAGACACAGAGCTAAGCAGGGCCCATGGCAGTGGGCCCTGGGCCGGTGGCATCACCACACAGACACAGAGCTAAGCAGGGCCCATGGCAGTGGGCCCTGGGCCGGTGGCATCACCACACAGACACAGAGCTAAGGAGGGCCCATGGCAGTGGGCCCTGGGCCGGTGGCATCACCACACAGACACAGAGCTAAGGAGGGCCCATGGCAGTGGGCCCTGGGCCGGGTGGCATCACCACACAGACACAGAGCTAAGGAGGGCCCATGGCAGTGGGCCCTGGGCCGGTGGCATCACCACACAGACACAGAGCTAAGGAGGGCCCATGGCAGTGGGCCCTGGGCCGGTGGCATCACCACACAGACACAGAGCTAAGGAGGGCCCATGGCAGTGGGCCCTGGGCCGGTGGCGTCACCACACAGACACAGAGCTAAGGAGGGCCCATTGGCAGTGGGCCCTGGGCCGGTGGCGTCACGCCTGCGTCACGTTGCTGCGTCGTAAGCTTTCCCCCTTGTGTTCGGTCTCGTGTTCCTCCCCCTGCCTCCGCGTGTCTCCTGCCATTTGGGTTCCACTCTGACACCCAGCCTGACAGCAGGAGTGTGAATCTGTCTGTCTGGTCCCCTGAGGGGACAAGCCTTTGGAACGCCGTTATTAACGATCGCCTGTGTCTGTCTGTCTGTCAGTGCAAGATTTGCCACACGTTGCACAAAGTCATGATATAAACCTCTGTGTGAATGCAGTCCCGACTGGGCTGGTCCTGGTAGTCAGGAGGATTATCCCACAGTTAGTTAGTTGGCTTGTAGATCTGCTATGTCCGGGGGCGCAACCCAGCACTCTGTATATAGCTATAGTGGAGATGCAGGTGTAAAAACATGGATGTTCCATTTGCATTTCTTTCACTATGTAGTAAACGCTGCATTCGTGGTCTGGAGAGGGCGGTTGTTTTACAAGCCCCCCTTTTTTACATTTTTATCCCACGGTTTCGTAACCCATTTTTTCACCCCCTGTGTCAATTATCTAACATGATCCTATAGGCTCTACACACCCTCCGCCAACCTAGTCCTATCACTGTAAATCCCTGGAACACGTGTGACACGTTTAAAACCTAAACACCATGTGTGTAATAATAAAATGCCAAATGTTTATTAATGGTCATAAAATACAGTAGAACACGAGTTCACTCAAACACCTCACGAGAACACCTATAGTGTTTGAATTCTAAACACCTATAATATGACTGACTTTGGTTGTAAAAACTAAACACGTTTATGTGTTTAAAAAGTGTTACGGGCGATTAAACATGTTCTTCTGTTCATAATCTAAACACTGTGACACGTTTAAAAAGTGTTACAAATAAATGTTTATAACCTTTATAACCTAAACGCTTGGGTTTAGTGTGTATAGGACACGGGGAGAGCAGTGGACTTGAACTCATGTGAAGCGCCCCTTTTGATGTCTATGTGTGCACGTGTCTCAGCTTTTGTCAGATGTATGAGGGGGAGGGGGAGGAGGGGGAGGGAGGGGGGGAGGAGGGAGGGAGGGGGGGGGGGGGGTTAACCCCCAGACTCACCCGTCCGATGAGCACAGGTTCGGGCCCTCGGTACTCCTCGATGACAAAGAACTGGTTCCACAGCCAGCTGCGACGGAGGCGGCGCCGGAGTGGGGCCGGCTGCGGCTGCAGGCCCGACCCGCCGTCTGCAGAAACCACGGGCGGCCGCGACCCACTTAGACCCTCCTCCTCCTCCTCCTCGTGGCGTCCTCTCAGGCGGAACGCCAACAGCTGCCCCCCCCGCAGCCGACGGGGCATCTGAACCGGAGGCCGGAACCGCCACGGACGTACTAGCGGCGGAGATAATCACAGGAGCGGTCCGTCGAAAAGTCCCGACCTCCTCCTCCTCCTCCTCCTCCTCCTCCTCCTCCTCCCGCGGCACGAAGAAGAACGTCCCGAACAAAGTCCTCCGTCTCCTCCTCCTCATCGTCGTCGTCTCCTGTGGGAGGAGCCGGAGCCGCGGAGGAAGAAGTTTCCGCCAGCTGCTCCTCCGGGCTTCGCGATAGGAGGACTTTTTCACTTCCCTCTGATGTGGCGAGCGATGTAGTGTCCTCGTCCCCCGGCGAAACGCCGCCGGGGGCCACCGAGGACTGGCCCAGCACGACGCCGGTGGGGGCCACCGAGGACTGGCCCAGCACGACGGCGGTGGGGGCCACCGAGGACTGGCCCAGCACGACGCCGGTGGGGGCCACCGAGGACTGGCCCAGCACGACGCACGCCAAGAGGAACACGACGAGCGGCGGCAGCGCGGTGGGCTGAACTAGCATGGCCGCACGCCGGCCGGGGGCTTCACGGGGTCAGGGGCTCTCTCCCTCCTCTCCTCACTCGGCCTGCCTCCTCTCTCCCTCCTCTCCTCACTGGGCCTGCCTCCTCTCTCCCTCCTCTCCTCACTGGGCCTGCCTCCTCTCTCCCTCCTCTCCTCACTGGGCCTGCCTCCTCTCTCCCTCCTCTCCTCAGTCGGCCTGCCTCCTCTCTCCCTCCTCTCCTCACTGGGCCTGCCTCCTCTCTCCCTCCTCTCCTCACTGGGCCTGCCTCCTCTCTCCCTCCTCCTCTCCTCCTCCTCCTCCTCCGTCTCCTCCATAGCGTTCCTGCCCAGCAGAGTCGGCGGCGTTGGCCTTCATTTTGTTTCCTTTCCGCTGTGCATGTTTCTCATCCCCGCGGCGTGGCGGTTTGGAAGAGTCCCCTCCCCCCGGCCGGAGCACAATGATGACCTGAGAGGAGAGGAGAGAAGAGAGGTGATTAGTGGAGGCTAATCTTCTGCTGCCGTGATTAAAACATAACAGTGCTTCAAGGAGGACATGCTTCTCATTGAGCATGGTGGTGGAGAGGAGCTTAACAGAGAGAGAGAGAGTAGTTTATTTATTATTATTATGGTCATTAAAACAAATCAATACAGTGCCTGCTTTATTTTTTTGCAAAAGAAACATTGACAAGAGAGGAGTTAGAAATTCTTCACGGGGGGGGGGGGGGGGGGGATGCATGAAAGCCCTCCAGCTCCCACAGAGTCGACTCGACGTCACTGTAAGTCACATTAGCGTTCGAGCTCTGTTATATACGAGTGTCCGAGACTTCAACGCAAAACAGAGTCGACAGTGTCCGAAAGTGTCTAAAGTAAAGTAAGTGCCAAACGCGCTTTGATCTGATAAGATGTGAGCGTTTAGATTAGAAACGTCAACGCAGTCAGAATCCATTCCATGCCGGTCCTGTGATCTTTTGGGACTGCTTCCTCGTGGCAGGCGGGTTCTGGCTAAATCCATTCCTGCCGGTTCCTGTGATCTTGGGACTGCTTCCTCTTGGGTCTGGCGAGCAGAAGCGTCGATATTTCTCCCGACACGCAGAATGAAAGGAGCTTGCGAGCCCGATATTATTCATTTTGATGTCATCAAAAGATAAACGCCCGCCCCGAGCCGCTCCGCTGACTGTGGGAGGGAACCGCCGGGCGCTGTGTGTAGACGGTGTGGCGGCATCATGCGCCCACGCTACTCTGTTTGGATGCCGGGGCCTGTCTTTTTTATGGCTCGCAAACCATCGACACTGCATGTCACGCTCGCACGCACGCACACATACACATACACATACACACACACACACACACACACACACGTACGCATGCATGCACTCACGCACGCACACGCGCGTCCTTGTAATTAATAGCCCATGGCGCTGCTCTAGGATATTGAGTCTTAACCCATTCTGACCTGAGATCAGATTCTAAAAAAATGTTCTTCTACATCCTGACAGTTTTCCTGGAAAAAAGCTATGTTTCTATATGTCAGTCGTTCTTCGACTTTTCAAAAAAAAATAGCCACTCGGTGGCGCGCTATACGAGCTTGTAGATCTGCTATTTTTCAATATAGCTAAAGCATAACGTAATGCCAAAACACCAAAAGGGGGTATACCCGCCCAAAATGGGTTAATGGCATTACAGATTACGGTGCCGGTTCCGTGGTTCCGAACATTAGAAGGGACTTTGGTTTGTGGGCATAAACATTGACAGGGCTGTCTGACTCCACATGTAGGGATGTAAAGATAGATGCCTTCCATTTCAGCATGTTATCTTTATGCATTACTGTACAGTCCCAGGATGGGGGGGGGGGGGGGGGGGGTGCATGGGCCTACGAGGTGGCATGACACTTCAATTAAATAATCCATTCATTCATTATGCCTTACCAATGTTGATAGTAAAAATGTAGCAACATTCAGACATTTTTTAACCCATTCTGTACGGGAACCCGTTTTGGTGTTGGCATCATGTTATGCTTTAGCTATTTAAAAATAGCAGATCTACAAGCTCATAGCGCGCCACCGCGCTACGAGCTTGTAGGTCTGCTATTTTTGAAAAATTGAAGAACGACTGACATTTTTAGAAGCTGATCTCAGGTCAGAATGGGTTAATCAGACCAGTGTGTGTCCAGTGGAAACCTCGTATGAATCTGATCTCAGGTCAGAATGGGTTAAGTGGCCTAAATGTCTGAAAATACACGTCAACATGAATCGAACATATTAACAGAAAAGGCAAATGTGTAAAGAGACAAGAAAAACAGAATCCTGGTCCTCTAAACTGCCTCCCCTGGCCAGCCGGGGCGCCTGATGGAGGGGAAAGGAACTGGTTGGAATAACGTGTTCCTTCCACGCGCTACGACGTCCAACCAGGGAAACTCCCCCCCTGTCAGGTTGTAAAGGAGCAACTTGGACACTCAGGCATGAAGGAAGCATGAGTTCAAGTCCGTTGCTCTCCCCAGGTTGGCGGGAGGGTGTGTAGAGCCCAGGATCACATTAGATGATTGACACAGGGGTGAAAAATGGGTTACAAAATCGTGGGATAAAGAATATAATAATAAAAAAAAGGAAAAACTGAATTAATACATTCTCACTGATGATAGTGCTGTCAAAGAAGTGTATGGAGCCATTTACAGTATGAATATGTTTACAACACAACTACTGTAGCTACAGGGGGCTGCTGCTTCATCTCTCTCTCTCCCAGCTAAGGGGTCCTTAGTCTGACAAAGAGTTGAAGATCCTTGGATTCATGTGTAAACGAGATAGGGTGAGAAGTTCAGTCACACGAGAGAGACTCGGAAGTAGAGTCGCTGCTCCTTCGCCTGGAAAGGAGCCAGCTGAGGTGGTTCGGGGCATCTGGTTAGGATGCCTCTCGGGCGTCTCCCTATAGGGAGGTCCTCGAGGCATCTGGTTAGGATGCCTCTCGGGCGTCTCCCTGGGGAGGTCCTCGAGGCATCTGGTTAGGATGCCTCTCGGGCGTCTCCCTAGGGAGGTCCTCGAGGCATCTGGTTAGGATGCCTCTCGGGCGTCTCCCTATAGGGAGGTCCTCGAGGCATCTGGTTAGGATGCCTCTCGGGCGTCTCCCTGGGGAGGTCCTCGAGGCATCTGGTAAGGATGCCTCTCGGGCGTCTCCCTAGGGGAGGTCCTCGAGGCATCTGGTTAGGATGCCTCTCGGGCGTCTCCCTATAGGGAGGTCCTCGAGGCATCTGGTTAGGATGCCTCTCGGGCGTCTCCCTAGGGAGGTCCTCGAGGCATCTGGTTAGGATGCCTCTCGGGCGTCTCCCTAGGGAGGTCCTCGAGGCATCTGGTTAGGATGCCTCTCGGGCGTCTCCCTATAGGGAGGTCCTCGAGGCATCTGGTTAGGATGCCTCTCGGGCGTCTCCCTATAGGGAGGTCCTCGAGGCATCTGGTTAGGATGCCTCTCGGGCGTCTCCCTAGGGGAGGTCCTCGAGGCATCTGGTTAGGATGCCTCTCGGGCGTCTCCCTAGGGGAGGTCCTCAAGGCACGTCCCAACATATAAAATATGTTGTTCCAGTGAGTGAGTCAGGACGCCCCACCAGAAGCAAAGATATGAGTTAAAAAACGTTCGCTGTGAAAGAATATAATACGAGCTTGTAGATCTGCTATTTTTTTCAAAAGCACAACATAATGCTTAAAACACCAAAAGGGGTTCCCGTCCAGAATGCGTTAAAGCCAGCCGAGCGTATATATGCAGGTCGTGGAGCCGGGGAACACGAACGAACACAAACCAACACTTCACTGCGTCCTACAGCGTCGTCGTCCACACAATTGCCTGGCGATCGGGTTGATAGATGTCCCCCCTCCCCTCCCCCCCCCCCAACCACCAAAAGATGGTCCCCCCCCCCCCCCAACACCTCAGTGCACCCCTCGTCCGAAGCACACCCCTTTAAGGAGATTAATTAGACTCATAAATAATTTGATCACAGTCTGCCCCTCGTTCCCCAAGTTTAACGATCCACTCTTCGTTAGTCTTAACCCATTCTGAACGGGAACCCATTTTGGTTTAGCTATTGAAAAATAGCAGATCTACAAGCTCGTAGCGCCGAGCTTGTATAGGTCTGCTATTCTTTTGAAAAATCGAAGAACGACTGACATTTTTTTTAGAATCTGATCTCAGGTCAGAATGGGTTATAATCAGACCAGTGTGTGTCCAGTGGAAACCTCGTCTATGAATCTGATCTCAGGTCAGAATGGGTTAAGAGTCAGATCCGCGGTCATCCGTCTTTGTGGGGAAACCTGACAACCCCTGGAAACTGTCCGCGGAGATATTCAACGAGACCCAAAACGTGTCATCGTAATTTGTCTGCCCGGCCGACACCTTCCGGCTGTCACTCCATCCATCACCCGGTCTCCTTCGTTTCCTATACGCTTCCTCTCTGCAATGTTCTCGCCGACAAAATGCGTGTGCGCATGCAGCCATGCACGCAAGAATCCACTGATACATCCTATTCTCTTAAGAATATTAAGAACAGATTCTGACCTTCTGTTTTGTTATGGCGTGACTCTGTGTATAGGAGGCCGACCGTCTACAAGAGGGTCAGTCTCTAAATATATTTTTTTCATCCCACGATTTTGTAACCCATTTTTCACCCCTGTGTCAATCATCTAATGTGATCCTGGGCTCTACACACCCTCCACCAACCTAGTCCCCATATATGGGGGACAAGGGGAGACCAACCTAGTCCCCATATATGGGGGACAAGGGGAGAGCAACGGACTTGAACTCATGCTTCCTTCATGCCTGAGTGTCCAAGTTGCTCCTTTTACACCTGACAGGGGGGAGTTTCCCTGGTTGGACGTAGCGTAGCGCGTGGAAGGAACACGTTATTCCAAGAGGGTCAGTCCGTGTGTCGGACTGACCAGCGCCGGCCCGGGGGGGCATGCGGTACTGTCCGTTAGTCCATCGTACCACTATAGTCCCACGTACAGTAAGTGGCCGGGTATAAGACAGATCCGTGGCGTCTGCTTGCGGTTAGGTTTCTGGTCTAAGGACTTCGGTGTTTTGTACCATACTATTGTATATGTATTAGAGCTGGGACTCGATTAAAATAATTAATCTAATTAATCAGAGGCTTTGTAGTTAATTAATCTAGATTAATCGCATTTTAATCGCATATCAATATTCAACCTGAGAACAGCGAGAAACCTTTTTTTTAAATGTTTTTTGGCATCCCAGTGAATCAATGAATAGTGACTACAGGATACCACTCATTTTCAACATTTTACTGTCATTAATATACCTGAAATAATAATAAAAAGTCACCCCATTCTGTGTTGCATAGAACTGGAGGTCTGGAAAAAAAATAGTAACAGTAACAAGTACATCTCAGTGACATCACAAAGCTGTACTTACTTCATATTGTTACTGTTTTTTGTCAGACCTCCAGTTCTAGGCAACACAAAATGGGGTGACTTTTTATTATTTCCAGTTTTCAGTACTATAGAAAAGCGCCCAGTGAGAAACGTTCCGCGGTGAAAAAAAGGTGTGATTAATGAATGTGTGTGTGAATGGGTGAATGTGTGTGTGAATAATGCACAATCTCTGTAAAGCGCCTTGGATAAAGGCGCTATATAAAAATGCACCATGTAACAATGCATTAAATACTTATGATGCATTGTGTGAGGTCATAGGTCGACTATCGTTTATACTGTACTTACAGTATGCTGCATTGTGAGGTCATAGGTCAACTATCCTTATACTGTATTGATCATCGGACTAGACGTACAGTAGACTGGCCACCAGTATATCTTCATCGCACAGCAGCCTATAACTGTATTGACCATTGTGAGGACTAGACCTACAGTAGATTGACACAGCAGCCTGTAACTGTATTGATCATTGTGAGGACTAGACCTACAGTAGATTGACACAGCAGCCTAACTGTATTGACCATTGTGAGGACTAGACCTACAGTAGATTGACACAGCAGCCTAACTGTATTGACCATTGTGAGGACTAGACCTACAGTAGATTGACACAGCAGCCTGTAACTGTATTGATCATTGTGAGGACTAGACCTACAGTAGAATGACACAGCAGCCTAACTGTATTGATCATTGTGAGGACTAGACCTACAGTAGATTGACACACTGTATTGACCATTGTGAGGACTAGACCTACAGTAGATTGACACACTGTATTGACCATTGTGAGGACTAGACCTACAGTAGAATGACACAGCAGCCTGTAACTGTATTGACCATTGTGAGGACTAGACCTACAGTAGAATGACACAGCAGCCTGTAACTGTATTGACCATTGTGAGGACTAGACCTACAGTAGAATGACACAGCAGCCTAACTGTATTGACCATTGTGAGGACTAGACCTACAGTAGAATGACACAGCAGCCTAACTGTATTGACCATTGTGAGGACTAGACCTACAGTAGATTGACACAGCAGCCTGTAACTGTATTGATCATTGTGAGGACTAGACCTACAGTAGATTGACACAGCAGCCTGTAACTGTATTGACCATTGTGAGGACTAGACCTACAGTAGATTGACACAGCAGCCTAACTGTATTGACCATTGTGAGGACTAGACCTACAGTAGATTGACACAGCAGCCTAACTGTATTGACCATTGTGAGGACTAGACCTATAGATTGACACAGCAGCCTATAACTGTATTGACCAGAGACTTGAACAAAGTCCAGTATAGCTATATAGTATAAAATACACATAGGCTTTTTCCTCAAAAACTATTTGAAAGAAAAAGGCTCAAGTTTGAGATATGTGTTTCTTTTACACTTGGCTGCCATTCCGTTCCAGCCAGGATTGATTTTCCTTGTATTGATCAGTCCCTGTAAAGGCTTGGATGCACCGGGGCTGGTCATCAACCACATTAACCCATTCTGACCTGAGATCAGATTCATACGAGGTTTCCACCGGACACACACTGGTCTGATGAACCCATTCTGACCTGAGATCAGATTCTAAAAATGTCAGTCGTTCTTCGAATTTTTCAAAAATAGCAGACCTACAAGCTCGTATCGCGCCACTCGGTGGCGCGATATGAGCTTGTAGATCTGCTATTTTTCAATAGCTAAAGCATAACATGATGCCAACACCATAATGGGTGCCCGGTCAGAATGGGTTAACCCATTCTGGGCAGGAACCCCCTGTTTGGTGTTTACTTTTAAGCATTATGTTATACTTTAGCTATTGATAAAAAATAGCAGATCTACAAGCTCGTAGCGCGGCACTAGGTCTGCTTTTTTGTATTTTGAAAATGTGGCAAAAATCTTTTGACTTCCAGAGTGAACTGCTTTCAACTCAAATCCTTGCTTCTGGGTGAGTCGCTGGAACAACATATGTGACTAAATTTGACTGAGGGACTGCCATTGGACTTTTTTTGAATTTTCGTTTTTTTCATGTCATATGAAAGCAGGGAATCATAGCTTCAAATTGACATATTGGTTGTTCAGTTTGACACCACCGGTTTTGGAGATATGGCTTGTATAGAGTATAATGTCTTGAAGAGAAACAGAGAGTTGAGAAAACAGGCTTGAAAAGGTTGGTCTCTATAACATTACTAAGCATTTATTTCATATTTACATGTCGATTTCAGCTCTGACACTTATTTCAGACATGCTCTAGCATGTAAAGAGTCTGCCTGTGCTATTAACTCTTTTTGAAAAAAAATAAAAAATAAAAAAAGGTTTTTCTCCTCTGGCGAAAAGCTGGAATTTGCGCGATGGCAGTCTCTCAGTCAAAATCTGGTCACATATTTTTCAGATGGGGGTCCGCGGCCAAATACAGATCATTCTGGGGGTCCTTGACATGAACAAAGTTGAGAACCACTGACATAGAAACATACAGGAGGGTTTTTTCAGAGAACTGTCATGATTTAGAAGACATTTGTAGAATCGTCCTCAGGTCTAAATGGGTTAACTGCACTGCCTGAGTCCAGCCTGAGGGTCCCGTCCTCACCGACCCAGTTGAAACAACACAGATCGGGTGACGGTGTGTTTTCACCCTGAGCTAAACACTGGAACCAACACACTATACTGCAGGGATGTCAAACTCAAATACACTAGTGGGCCAAAATAAAGACATTGGTACAAATCGAGGGCCGGACTGTGTTTCAACACACGGGCCATTTTTGGGGAGAGGGGGGTATAGCTGAAAGTTGACCACAAGTGATATACTTTCACTGCTGATCAATATAGTGAAGAGAAGACGCACGCCTGCGCTTATTGCGGGCCCTCGATACGTTGACAATGCACTCGCAGTGCATTGTGGGACTTGTAGTATTATGGTGGTCCGTGCAGGGCCAGTTCTAATACTATATGCAATACTGTATAAATACACAATACGATTTTGTATAGGTCTCTCTCTTTTGGTTTTTAACTATTATTATTTCAAAACATTCCCCCACAAAAAAAAGCTACATCTTTCATGAATTGACCTATAGCTATAAGCCCCTCCCCAAAGTACTGCTATGGTCCAATCACAGCTAAAGTACTGCTATGGTCCAATCACAGCTAAAGTACTGCTATGGTCCAATCACAGCTAAAGCATAACATGAGTTATAGACAAACTCTCCACCAATAGTTTTCCTATTTGCGAACGCAGTGAGCACTTACTATGAGACCTAGCAGATCATGTCTGTGTGTCTGTCTGTCTGTCTGTGTGTGTCTGTGTCCGTGTGTCTGTCCCGCTATCCAAATATGGAATGTGTTGCATCAGCAATCACTCAGCTCCATATATGGGCACAAAAGGGGCCAGGTCCACTCAGCTCCATATATGGGCACAAAAGGGGCCAGTGATTTGTTTGTTGTGGACCTGGCCCCTTTTGTGCCCATGCATATATGGAGCTGAGTGACACTAATTCGTGATTTATTCTAATTGTTATTGCAATTTACGATCTGCGTTCGCTTCCCGCGTCCGCGCGTCTTACTCGTATGAACCAGTAAGACGCGGAAACGCTGGAAGCGAACGCAGCTTAGTACATATTTGGGTTTTGTCTGTCTGTGTGTCTGTCTGTCCCGCTTTTGTGCCCATATATGGAGCTGAGTGATTACGTCACCCACATGACTCAGCCATAACCATATAAGGAGTCCCCATCACTCAGCTCCATATATGGGCACAAAGGTGGGACACACACACACACACACACACACACACAAAAACATGTGTGTGGGCAAAAACATTTTTTTTAAACATAAATGTCACACACATATTTGTCCAGTGCATACGGATAAGGCCTTGGGTGGGGTGGACGAAAAAAGGAAGAAATAGTGTCTAGAACAAAGGAGGGACTTAAGCTTTTGATCATGAGAGAGATATATTTTTTAGTTTGTTCTCCCCCCCCACCCCCCCCCCCCTCCTTCACATCATCAATCGTGCTCAAATGAAAGAATTACAGTTGAAGAGGAATAGTTTTTTTTTGTTACACTTTGGTGGCGTCTCATGAATATTAATGTCACTCTGAAGACGTCGCCCGTCTTTAGAGCATTAATGATGAAACCCAGTGCCTGATGGTGACACTGTGTTATAGTCTCTCTATCTCTCTCTCTCTCTCTCACCACCACTATCTGCTACTGACTCTCTCTCTCTCTCTCTCTCTCTCTCTCTCTCTCTCTCCACCACTATCTGCTACTGTCTCTCTATCACACCCATGCAGCCTATAGTGAGTGATGCCTAATTTATGTCCCGTCGCACAATCAAGTGTCTCTCTCTCTCTCTCTCTCTCTCTGTCTCTCTCTCTCTCTCTCTCTCTCTCTCTGTCTCTCTCTCTCTCTCTCTCTCTGTCACACACGAGCACTTTAAGGTTTTATGACATTCATTTTAATTTATTTTTCTTTTAGGTTTCATGACCTCAACTACACTCCAAAATCCTGAACTTTGAACATTCAGTGGATTTTCTGTGGTCTGGAGTTTTCTTTGGGGTTTGGAAGCCTTTTGAGCTACAATGAAAACAGGCAAACACAGTGAAAACAGTGACATCTGCTGCAAATCCCATTGACATTATATGGGATTTGCAGGCTCTTACATCACAAACAGCGGCAAATCAGAGCACCTGTTTGAGCCAGAAAACCCCCAGATCACAGAAAATCTGCTGAATGTTAAAAGTTCAGGTTTTTTGGGTGCAATTGA